>NW_014543450.1:145885-154247 GCF_000741045.1 Vigna radiata var. radiata | reverse complement strand
GATGAAAAATGGAAGAAGAATGGAAGAGCAAACCCTAGAAAAGATGAAAAGGAGCCTAAGTATCCAAGAGATCCTCTCCAAAGAGAAAAGTTAGGTCTGGTTGTTCTCCCCTGTCAAAAGAATGACTCTGAACTCGAAATAGGGGTATTTAAAGGTGAGGAACGCAATAGAAAACAGCCCAAGCCCAGCGAGCCACCGCCCGGCGGTTTAAGTGTGCCGCTCGGCGGTTTCCCATAATCCTCCAAACCGCCCGACGGCAATCGCCACCGCCCGACGGTTTCCGTCAGAACCGTCCAACGTCAATCGCCATGCCTACTCCTCGCCCTGGACCGCCCGATGGTTTAAGTATGCCGCCGGGCGGTGCGTCGACTCTTCAAATCTTCATTTTTCTGCTCTTTTCTTGAGTCAACGACCTGTATCTTTAACTCCATTCTTCACTTTCTCAAAATAGCTACAAAACAATGCAAAACAAGCATAATATCGCTAAAAACAACTTTTGACTCTCTACAAACTCATTTATTGAGTTTTGCTTGATTCTAGGCTCATTCCAAGTAGTAAAGGGCTTAATTCGGTCCAAATTGACATATGAAAATAACTGTTTTTCAACCTTCATCACCTGACACTCAAAGAAACAAGTGTGTTTAGCTTTGTCTACCATTGAAACTGAATATATTGCTGCTGGCAATTGTTGTGCCCAAATTCTGTGGATGAAACAGCAACTAGAAGACTTTGATATCTTCCTTAATAATATTCCATTAAAATGTGATAATACTAGTGCTAAAATCTGACTAAGAACCCCATAATGCATTCAAGAATTAAGCACATTGAGATTAGACAACATTTCTTAAGAGACCATATTCAAAAGGGGGATTGTCAAATTGAATATGTTGATACATTACATCAATTAGCTGATATTTTCACCAAGGCACTATGATGAGTCGATATTTTATTGATTTCACTTAGTTTATTGTGTTAGAATTAATCAGCGATTCGTGCTTAATTGTCCGGTATTTTCCCGTTTATGCTAATTGTGCTTAATTTGACCGAAAATTCTAATTTTAATTAATTTGAATTTTCTGAGCTAATTAATTGTATTATTATTTTCAGGGAAAATTTTGGAAATAGAATTTGGGACATATTGAGAGTTGTCACACAATTCAAGACTCTCCACAAAACAAGTGTGTTCAAGAAGGAGGGCACTATGGTCATTTTATTCCTTGGACTTATGAGAAGAGGGTGCAACACATTGAAATTGGGGGTACACATGGAAAGCATTGTCCCATCACACACGTTGCTTCAATTTAATTTTCTTTTGATAGAATTGATGTTTTCCGGGTGGAAGAAGTGTTACACGGTGATCTTTGCTGGAATGAATGAAAGAGGCACTCACGGGCTGGAGAGAAAAAAAATGATGAAGCCAACAGTAGCATGCCATGGCCCAAAGAAAGGTCCAGCAATGGGAATTATAACAAAGAAGGTTGCATCATGCTTTAGTAGGAGCACCCAGCATCAGGTTATTCATTTTCTTCATACACCACGTCCCAGTAAAAGGTGCACACTTCAACAAAAAGAAAGGAAGGGCAACAACACGGCCCAACACCTTGGGAACGTCCAACGTTCAACCAACTTGATTTCACGACCTGGTTCTGATCCAGAAGACACATCCAGCAGCGTCCATAAGGAAATGGTGTAGCACGTGAATTGAAGGGGTTCAATTCTTCATTCACGATCACGGCCCAACACCAACTTCACGTCCAGCTTTGAACTGCAACACATGGTCTTGAGTAGCTGCCACCCAAGGAGAGTTTTTTAGACGTTCTCATTTCTTGAAGAATGGGGACGATGTTATGTAGGCAGGAGGCGCGCCACTTTTCTTTCTTTCTCAACTTTCTTTGAATATTTAGAATGGAATGGAGAGATGTTGGTTAGGTCCAGGGGACATTCAATGTTTCCTTTCTTCTAGGAATAGTTCAGGACTTGGAAATAACAATAGCTAGTTAGAATTTAATTTTTTTTCTTAGCCGGAATTATATTTTTTATTTTAAGTACATTTATTTCCTTGCTTTTGCAATGATCTTTAATTTGGGGTTATGATTTTCTTTTCATTCTTGCATTTAAATTTACAGATTTTCTATTTACGCTTTATTTTCTTGTCACTTTAATTTTTCATTGCCTTCTTTTATAATTATAGTTGTTTAGCTCTTTGGCATAGTTAATTTTGAATTTTATTTTCTTGCATTCATCTTGGGATTTTAATTTTTATGCTACATTGTTAAAGTTCTCTATTATGTTCAATTGTGTTAATTTAACTATGTTAGTTTGAGTGAGTCGGGTTGGTCATTAATAAAATTGCTTTGTTTCCCTGAGAATTTTGAACTTTAATTGCCATACTGCTCCTTTGATTCTGCTCAATATTTGTTGTCTGCCTGCGATTAGGTATACGCTTAGTTGCCTAATCGGTGTCAATTCTTCGCTTAGTTGATTAGACTGTACGGTGGATAACTGATTAAATTTGTGCATTGCATTCGCTTAGCCTGTAATTTTGAAGACCGAATTAGCCTTCGCTTAGTTGGGTGATTCGTGTCGGATTTGGATTAGAGTAGTGTGTACTTGTCGTTATTCTGGGATAGGAAGCATAGTAATTGAGTAATGACCAACCGCTTTTATTCTGTGTTTGATTTGTGTTTACATTTCTGTTTGCATATGTTTTTTAGTTTAATTCATCTGCATTCACAAACCTTTCAAACCCCCCACTTCGTGTTTGACCTGATTCTCGAACCACAGTTTGGTCCTTGAGAGAAGACCTACGAGTCACTTCCTACTCTATACTACATTTCTAATTGCACATAAAATTTTGCATGCGGTGCGACACCCATCACACTACCTAAGGATAGATTTTATGAGCTTAGAAGAGAGATAGGAGTGTTAGATATGTCTTAGGATCAAAATTTATGATTTCTCTTGTATTTTCGCAAGTTTAGCGATTTTAATCGATTATCACAAGGTAATAATCGATTATTTTTGGCCTTCAGGTATATCTCAATCTTCACTAATCGATTATCTCCTAAGCATAATCGATTATTCAACGTCAAAACTCAAAAACTGGAAATTATGAGTAGATAATCGATTATCATCAGGCATAATCGATTATCATGAGCCATAATCGATTATCAAGCTAACAATTTCAAAAATAGAGTCGTTGGAGCGTCCCATAACGGCTATAAACGGCTAGTTCTTCCATTTTTCTTATAAATAGCCCCCCATAATCGATTATTAGTCAGTCCTTTGCACCTAGAAACTGCTGAAATCAAATCTAGAGCCAAAATCCTCTCCATTTCTCCTCACTTTCTCAAAGTCTCACTACCTTAAAATTCCTCCATGGCTGATTCAAGAAGACATCGCCGCAGAGCTGCTGGAGCATCTTCTTCTTCTCAATCACATCCTGCAACCATAGATGGATGGATTTCGGATCCAGAAAAACATGTGGATTTTATGAATTCATGGCAAGAAAGGAGAATCATGGCGGTAAAGTTTATTCGTCTTGATTTTTATCGCTTCTATGGATTTCAATTTCTAGATCTCTTTGCTGGTCAAGGTCTCACAAATTTGGTGGAGCAAAAAGGTTGTATTTATCTTGATCTCATAAGAGTTTTCTACTTCAACTTGAGATATCGTGACTGGATCATATCCACTAAAGTCAAGGGAGTCCGCATAATTTTGGATGATGATGTGTGGACAAATGTCACCCAACTTACCATCTGGGATGATGCTGTGAAGATTCGTCTTGGAATTTCTTACTTCAACCGATTGATGGTCTTTCAATCCTTCTTGCATCATCACGAACAGCAGACCAACCGAAGGCAGCTGCTTGTTGGTGGATTCAAAGTTGAAGAGAGGATGACCCACTACTGAATCGTATGGCTTCTATGTCCTAGAGCAACCAACCATGCTCAATGCTCTAAGCAGGATCTGCTTCTTTTGTATGGGATCCTAAATCACATACACATTGATTGGCCTGCTCTCATTTTTGACACAATGGTAAAAGCTAAGAAGTCTCATTCTTATCATTTTCCTTATGCTCTTCTCATTTCTAGAATTTTAGAATATAAAGGAGTGAATGTTGAAGGAGAACATGTTCAAACCATTCAAGCCATTGGATCTGAGATTGGTGACACCACTTTTAGGCAAATGGAATTTGTCACTCGGGGAAATGCCATTATTCATAAAGATGATGCTCATTCAGATGATGATGAAGAAGATGACATGGATACACACATGGCTGACCCAGTAAGTGTTGCTTCCCCTTCTGATGCTGGACCATCCAACATACCCTCCTCATCCTCAATTTCTATGGAAGAACACTTTGCAAGATTATCTAAACAATTAGAGGATATGAGTCTAGCACAGAAAACACACTTTGAAGAGATTTATGAGTGGCAGCAATCTATTGATGAATACATGCTTAATCAATTTCTTGATCTTGATGTTCGCCTAACTAACATCGAGAATCATCTCAACATTCAACCTCCAGAGAGATCCCCTAGTCCTGAATTTTAGAAATAGGCCTTTAAGTTGATTGTTTGTTGTGCTATTTTCTCTATGTTTTGATTATTTCTTTTGTGATGCTCTTTATGAAGTAAATGTAATCCTTCTCTTATGAATAAAATGATCTTTTATGTTACTTTTATGCATACATTGTATCATTGAGTGGGAGATCATATTAAGGGGGAGATTTTTACATAAATCTTTTTGCTTATGATCAAAAAGGGGGAGAAATATAAGGAAGAAGTATAATATAAATTGATACAGGTATTGCTAACTTTGTTGTTGTCTGTTAGCTTGTATGTTTTGCAGGTAAGCCAAAGTTGCTTTTAAAAATTGAATTTTTGATCATCATCAAAAACGGGGAGATTGTTACCAATAAGGAGTATTGGTAAATCTTGAAGAAAATTGCTTTGATGATGCTGCAAGAAGTTTTACTTGAAGAGGATATTAGAATTATTTAAAAGCAATTTGTAGAAATTAAATGTAGTAGGAAAGTCTTAAAAACTTTGTAAAACTTGTATTTTTACTGAAATAATCGATTATCACAACTCTTTCAGGAATAATTGATTATCATTTCATATAATCGATTACCACATTTTGAAAAACCTATAACGGACTTGAATAATCAATTATCACTTACAATAATCGATTATTTGTATCAGTTGGAACCTGACTTTTGATATTTAGAGCAGATGGCTACATATTTAGGTTCTGAGAAATTCAAATTAACGTTGCTGAACAGAGAGAGTTCTTGAAAATACTGTTTGTCAGAGGAAGTTCTCAAAAGCCATTGTTCAGGTTCCCTTGTTGGTCTCATGAATAGGAGAAGCTCGCGTTTCGTGTATCGATAGTCGGGGCGGTTCTCTTCAAGTTAACAAGGTGCTTTGCCTGGTCTCGTGAATAGGAGAAGCTCGCGTATCGTTGGTCGATTGTCGGTGCGGTTCTCTTCGAGTTGGCAGAGTGTTCATCTTCTGGTTCGTTCGTCGAAGGAAGGTTTACTTTATCAGTTTTTATTCACTATATTTATAATATGTGAAACTCATTTTTAGTGGAACTGTTCATCACTGTTTATAGTGATTAACGACTAGATGTAGATTCTTTTGAATCGAACCAATATAAAAATTACTTGTGTGATTTTTCTATTCCCTACACTGTTTACTTTTTACGCATATCAACTATTCGATAAATTGTCTCTTAGAATATTTATTTTATAAATTGACCATTTTAATACAAAGTGACCGAACACGCTTTCCGCTTACTAAAGTTTTATTCCGTTGTGTTATACTCTGTCTGTGAACGATACTGATTATTCGATACCAACAGGGAGATGTCTTCCACAGTTGGATCTAAGAAGCAGTGATTGTTGATAAGTGGGTTCAGTCGGTGCCTACTAATGTTGAAGCTTTTGTGAATGGTTGCACCTTTGTTTTCCACTGTGGGTGCTTGTTGGTCAAATTCATATGTACCTCCTCCAACATGGTTAGTGCAATGTGGCTCCATAGAAATAACATGTAGGGGTATAACACCCAATCCCAGTGTGACATGCTGAACCTCAAATATACCTTCAGAACATGAATCAATTTCAAATGTAGGAACAATATTAAGAATAGGCTCAGATTCATGTTCAGTGCATGGAGAACAAACATTCAGATGTGATAACAAAAAGTCGTTATCATCATGCAAATAGGGAGAATGAAAATCATGCTCATTGATGAGTGAATATTTTCATGATTTCACTTAGTTTATTGTGCTAGAATTAATCAGGAAATTGTGCTTAAATGTCTGGTATTTTCCCATTTTTGCTAATAATGCTTAATTTGACCGGAAATTCTACTTTTGATTAATTTGAATATTCTGAGCTAATTATTTGCATTTTTAATTGCAGGGAAAATTTTGGAGATATATTTTAGAGCATTGGGATGGAGACAAAATAATTCAAGACTCTCCGCATGGAAAATTTAGAATCAGTTATGTTTTAATTTAGTAGTTTAGAATTAATCAAAATTGTAATTTAGAAGTGTAGTTTTTTTTTAGACAAACTAGTGCACATTGGGCCAAATTTTGGCAAAAACATATTGAGCCCAAATATGAGTGTGACACTTGACACCCTAGGTTTTGTTTTTGGGGTGGACCCCACACATTTTTCAGCTACACCACATGGCCTAGGGATTAGCAGCCGTCACTTTTCTTAGCACACTCGGCTGGAACGTTTTCTTTGGAGGAGGATTGGAACATGGTTTTCAAGTTGATAGGAATTGGTTGATTGAAGAGCACACTTTTCTTTTTGCAAACGTTAATTTCAATTTACTGTGACTTTACTCTTTGCAATTTTTCATTTTACTGCTGCACTTTTCCGATTGAACGCATTTCATCATATTTCACTTATTCCAGCACGCTACCAGCCACCACCAAGAGGAAGTCATTTTCATTTATTTATTTTGAAAGCACACAACTCACTTCATTCTAAGTAGCACATGGTGTCACAGCCATTAGGGAGAAGCGGTGCAGCACGAGATTCATTTTGGAGAATGCAATTGCTACAGCTCATGTCTAGGAAAGTGGTGGACGGCATGATGATTCTTTTGGAGCAGTGTAGTAAATTTTTTTTGCAGCAGGAAGCACACGTTGAAGACTGCAAGTGATTTATTTTGAATGGAGAGCAACAAAATGAGCTGGTTGGAAGAAGTGCATACGCTAAATCCTTTTTCTTTTCTTTGAGAAATTCACGGTGACGTTGGCATTGCATTTTATTTCCTTTTGTTGATGTAGCTCCACAGTGGCTGGTTCTAATTGCTTTTCTTTCAGAAGCAAGCATATTTTTTATTTTTATTTTGGGAAAGGAGATTTTAGAAGTAGATGCATATTTAGTTTAGGTGAGCATGGTCATTTTGCTTTGTTTATGCACACTGTTACATTCTTATTCCTCTTGTTTTCAATTGGAAATGGATCACTTTGTTGTAGCCGCCAACCACAAGGAAATGATCTTCATTTTTACTTTATGGAAGGATGCACACGGATAGCTAGTTGGATGGTGTCAGCTAGAATTTTTATTTTAAGCACATTCATTTTCTTTCTTTTGCAGAGATTTTTAATTTTGGGTTATGATTTCCTTTGTTAAAATCTTGCATTTAAATTCACAGATTTTCCATTTATGCGTTACTTTCTTTACTTCTTGCCACTACAATTTCTCATTGTCTTATTTTGTGATTACAATTGTTTAGATGTTTAACTTGGTTAATCCTGAATTTTATTTTCTTGCATTCATCTTGTGATTTTAATTTTTACTATTGCATTGTTCAATTTAATGTTTTCATGCACATTAATACTTTCAATTATGTCTGGTCGTGTTTTAATTTTGAATTTAATTTAATTCATTTGCATTCACAAAAACACTTTCAAAACCCCCCTTCCTGTGTAACCTGATTCCTGAACCGCAGTTGGTCCTTGAGAGACTGATGAGCTGTCGCGGCCCATACAAATTTTATTGCATATTAGAAATCCAGTATAGACTAGAAAGTGACTCCTAGGTTGTCTCTCAAGGACCAAATGTGGTTCGAGAATTAGGTCAGACACGCAGTGGGGGTTGTGAAATTGGTTTTGTTTGTGAATGCAACTAACGAAATTAAATATAAAAATTCAACACATTCGAACATCATAAAAAGCGTTAAAGAGAGTGAAAATGCTAAACCCAATACTAGACTAAACAAATATCTAAACATAGTTAAATTAAATTAAATACAAAACTAAATTAAAGAAATTAAAACCAACTCAACCTACATTTCAAACTAATTTAAAATAAAAGAAAATAAAAAGACAT
>NW_014543450.1:140726-145535 GCF_000741045.1 Vigna radiata var. radiata | reverse complement strand
AAAATAAAAAAAATAAAACCCGTGACAGCAACTCACCCTAATTCAAATAAAATTGAATACTTGTTGCACCTCAAATTTAGGCACAGTGAATCCATCTAAAAAAAACGTATCAAAGCTTCCTTTCTTTTTTAAAAGCAAACAAAATGAAATGCTCTGTAACGTGATGGAATAAATTAATTACTAATCTCGAATCCAAATTGAATCAAAGCAAAGCAGCTGCATCACCGTTCCAGCTCTCTCCGTTCAACAAAAATCTAAGAACATCAACCTCATTCCAAAAAAAANGCTGCAGCCTGATCCATAACAAAACTAAAATAAAAGAAGAAATTTGAATGCTACCACCTTCCTATCACAATTTGCAAAAGAAATATAAGTTTCCGCTGCATGCGTCGTTCCAGCAATGAATCACGTTTCTAAGGAATTGAAATAAACCAAATACACCAGCTGAATGAATCAGGTGCGCTTTCTTTAAATTGAAAGTAAATTGATTAAAAGAAAAGTAAAAAAAAAAAAACAAGAAAACTTGTGGAATCCAAAACGCAACAGCAAGCTTCTATCTTAATAAAACAAAAATAATGTTTGATGCAGCAAATGACGGCTACAACCTCCTTCAAACTAATATTTAGACACAATTAGCGTTTGCAAGAAAAATAAAGTGTGTGCTCTTCATTCTTCAAAATATTTACCCCGTGGCCATAACAATGCTCCAAGCAAGCTCCATAGGAAAACCTTCAAAGTCCCTCCCAAAAATCTCCAGCCGAGAGAATATATCCTAGGTAAAAATGACGGGTTGTCCAAATCCTAGGACCTTGGGGTGTGTGCTGAAAAATTAGGGTGGGGTCCACCCAACCCTAGGTAGGACATGTGTCACCAAAATTTGGGCTCCAACATACTTTTAATGGCCCAATGTGCAAAGGTTTGTCCTAAAAGTTTAAACAATTAAAATTACAATACAACTAAAATTTAAAATGTCTAATTGAGAGTCTTGAATTTATTTGGTGTCCACCAAATGTCCCAAATTGTGTTTTCAAAATTTTCCCTGAAAATAATAATGCAAATAATTAGCTCAGAAAATTCAAATTAATTAAAATTAGAATTTCCGGTCAAATTAAGCATAATTAGGAAAAACGGGAAAATACCGGACAATTAAGCACAATTCCCTGATTAATTCTAGCACAATAAACTAAGTGAAGTCAATAAAATATTGATTCATTAAAATAGACCACACTTAGTCTTTTGCACTCCTGGGCAAAACCAAGACGAAAAACAGGGAACAGTTCAACGGACATCAGGGAATTGACACAGACTCAACAGACAAACGACAAAGACTAACAAGGAAAGAAACAGGTAGAATTACAGTTCTCAAGAACTCTGGACAAGGAAAAGAAGTAGACAATATCCAACACAGAATCAGAGAAAGCAGATACTCAGAGAAATCATCCAAGCAATTCAAAGCATGGCAAAATGATCAATTAGTTCAAGAGAAGAATCAAAATTAACAGATCCTCACAGATGCACACTATTAGTGCTTCTCTCAAGTGTCTAAGGTAAAGAAATTCAACTCCATGCACTCAAGAAAGCAAACACAAACAGACTTGGCAGGCCTCTAATGTCAACACTCAAAACATATATGCATGTTCAAATCAAAAGGTCTTTTATGGATGTAATGGGGCCAAGGACAAGGGAGGATAAATATGGATGAGAAGCTACAAACCAAAAGAAATAGAGGAGCAATGGGGA
This sequence comes from Vigna radiata var. radiata, assembly GCF_000741045.1. Lineage (NCBI taxonomy): Eukaryota > Viridiplantae > Streptophyta > Magnoliopsida > Fabales > Fabaceae > Vigna > Vigna radiata. The sequence goes on along the minus strand of NW_014543450.1, from coordinate 143,795 downwards.
ATAAGTGAAAACACAGTCAAATCACACCCAAAACCTCTAATTCAATCCTCTTCTTGACTCCATTATTCACAATTTTTTATTTTAATTTTTCTCATTTTTCTGTATTTTCTTTTCTTTTTTTTACATCTTGTCTCTTTTCTTTTCAATCTATGTAGGACAAACTATAAGAGACGAGATATACACAACATATTTACACAAACAAAAACAAGAAGAGGAACCAACTAGCCAATACATCAGAATTTCCCAAGAGACCACACTTATTCCCAAAACAATTCCAAAGCTCCAAAATTCCCCAAGGTTAAGGTAATCATGGTTTTTCACATAGGGCTAGTGTCTCAGCTTCAAAACAAAGAAATGGGGAAAGTAAAGGCTCAAATGGGCTATCAAAGGATCACAACAAGGTAGGCTCATCTGGCTAGAGAGGCTCAACAACAAAACTGCCTTCATCACTTCCAAACATGCATATCAATCAAGAATCATCAACAAGAGTCAAGCAAAGGCATATGTGCANAGCTTCAAAACAAAGAAATGGGGAAAGTAAAGGCTCAAATGGGCTATCAAAGGATCACAACAAGGTAGGCTCATCTGGCTAGAGAGGCTCAACAACAAAACTGCCTTCATCACTTCCAAACATGCATATCAATCAAGAATCATCAACAAGAGTCAAGCAAAGGCATATGTGCAAGCAATCAAGAGACATATCACACACAAGAAAGAATATCAAGTGGCTCAAATCTCACACAGGGCATTTGTCACAATCAATCCAACTCTCAAACATCATGATCATCTTCCAAGCAAAGAAAAGCAAGAATTCAGACTAATCAGAGTATCAATAAAATGAAAGACAAGTCTACAACCTAAACCAAGTCAAATCAAGAGAAACATGCAAAACTGTACACAAAACACAACAAAAACTACCTAGAAAACAAAAAATTATTTAACGCAGAAAACATAAACTAAGAAAGAAAAATCAGAGTCTCCCCCAATAGACCACACTTAAACTACACAGTGTCCTCAATGTGTCACAATCATCATATCAGAAATCAGAACAATTAACAAACCATGGACAAGTGCGATAAAAGTAGGGAAAGGGGAGAGAAGGGAAAAAGAAAACTTCCCTGATCATGGTGGCAGTTGCCAATTTTGGACTTTCAGGGAGAGGTCTTCCACCATTGGATTCAGCAAGGAAGTCTTAAGGAGGAACTGCTTCAGTCTCCAAATTTGATCAAGCAGGGAGATGTCCTCCACAATTGGATCCAAGAAGTAGTGATTGTTGATGAGCAGGTTCAGCTGGTGCCTATTAATCTTCAAACTATCGGCACCTTTGTCTTCCACCATGGGTGTTTATTGGTCAAATTCATGTGTACCTCCTGCAACATGGTTAGTGCACTGTGGCTCCACAAAAATAACATGCAGGGGTATAACACCCAATCCCAGTGGAGGCTGAACCTCATATATACCCTCAGAACATGAATCAATCTCAAATGTAGAAACAATATCAACATCAAGCTCAGATTCATGTTCAGTGCATGGAGAACAAACATTTAGATGTGATAGCAAAAGGTGGTTCTCATCATGCAAGGAGGGAGAATTAAAAGCATGCTCATCAACAATGTAATCATCAACATACCTATCATCATCATAATCATCAACAACAGAATCAATAATAGGTATGTTTACCTCCACTTCCCTGAAAGTTGGTAAATTGGTGGAAGGTGAAACTGGTCTACCTATCTCAAAAGTGGTACTCATGTCAGCCTGGTCCTCAAATTCTTCATCAATCTCCTCAGGTGCAAGACTGGGGACATAGGAGTGTGGGAAAGTAGGTGGCACAACACTAAGCTCATTACTCTACTCCTCATCTCCTATGTGGATGGCATCAACATCATCTAGAATCTGAACAGCTTGAAATGGTGATTCCTCTGAAACTTGAGACTATTCCTCAATGAGCTGAGTGACCATCTACCCCACCTGATTGCTCAAGCTCTGAAAGTAAGCTATAGTTTCCTGCTGAAACTGCATATTTTGCATGGTCATCTGTCTCAACAACTCCTTTAATGTAGGCTCAGAAGTAGTGGAAGGATGAGGAGTTGGTTGGGCAGGTTGATGAAACTGCAACTGCTGTGGTTCCTGGACAAGTGGAGAAGACATACAAGAATTCGAAAATGGTTGATATTGTTGTGGAGCATCATACCATCCCAAGCTAGGGTCATTCCATTCAGGATCGTTACTGTTACCATACTGAGTAAGGAAGAATTCATCCAAGAACATATGCTTAAGATCTTCCTAAGAGGTGATGGATCCTAGAGACCATAAAGCCAATCCCTAGTTGCTCCTTGTAGTGAATGCGGAAATGCCCTTAAAAACATGTGATCATCAGGGACATAAGGAGGTTTCATTGAAGAGCAAATGGTGTAGAACTCCTCCAAATGTCTGTGAGGGCATTCACTTGCAAAACCATGAAACTTAGGCAGCAAATGTATCAGTCCAGAGGTGAGAACGCAATGAACATCATCCTCATGAAGCGAAACTGGCTCCGAAAGAGCACTCTCATGAGTGGGAGGATGAGTCATATTGTTCTCAGCACAGAAATCAACAGAGCATACATCATAATCATTAGAGTAACATCCAGAAGGAGAATCATAATCATAGGCACAGTCAAAATAAGCAGTATCCACAAAGCCAAAATAGGTAGACATAGGAAAGAAAGCGAAAGAAGAATGGAATGAAAATATGCAACTATCTAAATGCAACACACATGACACGACATACAAAACGGAACAACACACTCACACAACAAAAGACCTAAAATCGAACCGTTGGTCCCCAGCAATGGCGCCAAAATTTGATGAGTTGTCGCGGCCCATACAAATTTTATTGCATATTAGAAATGCAGTATAGACTAGGAAGTGACTCCTAGGTCATCTCTCAAGGACCAAATGTGGTTCGAGAATTAGGTCAGACACGTAGTGGGGGGTTGTGAAATTGGTTTTGTTTGTGAATGCAACTGACGAAATTAAAAATAAAAATTAAACACATTCGAACATCATAAAAAGCGTTAAAGAGAGT
>NW_014543450.1:133924-138331 GCF_000741045.1 Vigna radiata var. radiata | reverse complement strand
GCTAATAATTCAAGAGGAGTAGATAAGAGAGAGCTGATAAGATGAAATTGTAAACCGCCAACAACTCCATTCATCCATTGTTTTCTTCTCGTCAATTGAATCAATCTCTTTGCATGTTCATATTTTATTTTCATACACAATTAATTAATTTTTATTTTCAAGTCTTACGATTTTAATTCACATGAAAGATAAGGCCTTTCGAGTCTCTTGGGAAAACGATACTTGGACTTACCATTTATTATTACTTGATACGATTTGGTACGCTTGCCAATCCGTTAACAAGTTTTTGGNGCCNTTGCCGGGGACTCGAGGTTTACTTTTTCAAGTAGTGTGAATTGATTGAATTTGACTTGGTTGTAATTATTTTTGTTTTATTTTTGTTTAATTCCGTTTTATTTTATTTTTCTGTAAAAGTGCTTTTAGGGTTTGTTTCTTATGCATGCAGGAAGCAATCCATACGAGAAGCAGAAAAGACCAGCAACCTCTCTTAGAAGGTTTACCAGAAGGGAGGAGAAGGAGACGTCCTTCACGTGAGAGATCTCTTTCTCCTGAAGCAATTTCGCAGTCTTCGCTTGAGATTCCTGTTTCAGATTTTGAGGAGATGGCTAACCAACCTCCTCCTAGACGTACATTGGGGGACGCAGCAAACGCAGTAGGCCCCTTGAACTTCAACAGTATAGCAGTTCCAACTGATAATGCAACCAGTATGGTGATGAGTCTGACACTCATCCAATTAGTCCAGAATAATCAATTCCATGGGTTGTCGAATGAGAATCCTTATAAGCATTTGACTATCTTTGGTGAGATTTGCAACACTGTCAAGATAACTGGAGTGTCGGATGACAGAGTTAGACTCAGTTTGTTTCCTTTCTCTCTTGGAGGAAAAGCGAAGGATTGGTTGAATTCTTTCCCTAAAGGAACATTCAGGACTTAGGAGGCGGTGGCACAATAATTTGTCACTAAATTCTTTCCAATTCCAAAAATTAATCAAGGGAAGCAGGAGATTTCTTCGTTCAAGCAAGGGATGGAGGAAACTCTCGGGCAAGCATGGGACAGATTTAAAGGTTTATTGAGGGCGACCCCAGTCCATGGGTTCGATAAGACTTCATACTTACTTGCTTTCCTTGGAGGTTTACGTGCTCATTCCAAGATGATGTTAGATGCCTCAGCTGGAGGTAGTATCAATAGAAAAACGGAAGACGAGGCATATGACTTGATTGAAGAGATGACCTTAAATGAAGTATCCCAGAGTGAGAGGGGCATACAAAAAGGAGGACTCTTGCATCTTCCTGCTAAAGACGCTGCAGCTGCTCAGAATCACCTTCTCAGTCAAAAATTAGGCAAGTTGGCGAAGGTCCTCTCCGAACGTCCTAGGAGAATCAGAAATATTTCTCAGACACAACAACTTTGTGACTTATGCAGTGGCGACCATATCAATGGTCAATGTGCTTTCATTGAGGAGATGCAGGAGGATGTTAATTATATGGGAGCCCAATTTCAATACAAGCAAGGAAATTTCAACCAAGGTAATTCTAGCCAAGGTTGGAAAAATCACCCTAGTATTGGGCAGAGCCAGAATAATTCATCTAGACAAATGAGTAATTTCCGGCAGCAACAAGCTTTCCCCTTATGGCAGCAGGTAAGCAGCTTGACTGAGACAGTCAGAGAATTAACTGACAGATTTGATAAATTTTTGAAAGTTTATGAGTCTCAACAAGCGAGTGATCAGGCCAGCTTTAGATCTCTAGAGACACAGATTGGACAGCTGTTTAAGAGGGTCGAAACCATGGAGAAAAATCAATTTCGAGCTAGCACTGACGTTAACCCAAAAGAGGAGTGCAAAGTTGTTATAACGAGAAGAAAAAGGAAGCCAGAGGAGGAAACAATTGAGATCGGAAGCAGTGAGGACGAAGAGGAGGAGAGGATTCATGATAAGCATAAGAGATGCGAAGAGAAGAAAGCAAAAAGAGAAAAAGAGAAGGAAGATATTAAAGAAACATTTTCTAATATGCTTAATAAGGTACCCATTAATCCTAGAACATCTTCGCAAACTTCTCAATATGATGAGAGGATCAAATACTATATGGGAAAGTTAATTGATCTGGGCTATGAAGAAAATCAGGAGCAGTTGGTTAAACCCAGGAAGAAGAACCATCCGTAGAAAATGGAGGATTCAGGAGCTTTGACTCTTCCTTGCACCATAAATGATGTAGATTTAGGAGAAGCTTTGATTGATTCAGGATCAAGCATTAATCTGATGCCTCTCAGTGATTTTAAGAAGATTAGAGGGATAGAATTAAAGCCTACCAAAGTGATCTTGACAGTGGCGGATGGGTCCAGGAAGAAACCAGTTGGAATGGTGGAAAATGTAATTGTCCGGATTGAGGAGTTGGAATTTTTGGTTGATTTTATAATTGTGGATATGACCAATTAGGGAAAAAATCCATTAATCTTAGGAAGACCGTTCATGCGGACTTCCAAGATGGTTATACGTATCCATGATGGAGGAATAAAGTTAAGGGATCATGACCGAGTGTTGATTTATGGCTTTGAAGAAACTGTACAGAGGGCAGTCAGGAGAGTCAAGTATAAAAGGGCCAAAAGTGACGTTGCAAAGGAAGAAAAATTCACAGGTATTAATTTTCATTACAATTGTAATGCCTTGTAGATTCATGAGAAAAGGAAGGTGTGCAAGAAGGAATCAACCTCTTCGGAGGATATGTCATTCCTGCGGGGCTTTTCAATGCGATTTAAAAACAAGAAGTGGATTGTCAACAGAAACCTAAAAGATGAAGGAATGGTGGAGATTAGAAGACCATATTCCATAGTGATCAAGAGGGTGGACAGAAGAAAATTGAGTCCGTTGGACGATAAAGATCCCAATGTGAAGAAAAAGAGTTGAATTGCTGGAAAACAATTTTTGTATTTTTTAGAACAATTTTCTTTTTCAGTTATTTTCACTTTTTACTTTCATTGGAACATGTAATTTTTGAATTTTTGGAACAATTTTTGGGTAGCATCTACTAAGGGATGCTAAAAATTTTAAATCCACTGAAGGATTCCAGGAAGGCACACCTACTGATGGGTGTTGGAAGGAATTGCACTTACTGACAAGTGCTAAACAGGTTTGGGTCAGGCTCGTGACGTTAAACAAGCGCTACTAGGAGGCAACCTAATTTTCTCCCTTTCACTTTTACTTTTTAAATTCCCAGAATAGGTTGAATTTTATTTTTCAGTGTGTATGCTTGGCCTAAATACTTTTCTGAAGATGTTTGACTGACTAATTTGCATGATGAACTTATTTGATGATAATTTGAGGTGATTAATAATTGAGTAGCGCTGCATGTTGATAGCCAGTGAAACAGATTGTGATGAATTATGATTGTGGTTATGATGCTAAGTCAGATGTATGAATGAATGTTGTGTGAGAAAGCATGTTGCGTGAGGTTTTGAGCTCCAGAGTTATTATTGTTGCATGCATTGTTCACAGGAAAACATGAATGATATTGCCTTCATCTTGATGATTGATTGAATTGCATGTGAATGTCATATGATCAAGGCCATTTTTGAGAACCCTTCTCTAGCCAAATTTTCACCCAAAGTGCTTGAAAATATTATACCCTTTTTGAACCTTAGCCTTAAACAGGATGTGAACCCTTGTCTTGAAATTCTTTACCTTGAGTTGGGATGAGCTTAATTGTATGGATGAAAATGTTCAAGTTTGGGGTTGTATGAGGGAAAATTGAAAAGCAATTTTAAAGCATTGAGCTCAAATGTTGAGAAAGAAAAATGCATGATAAAAAGAAAAGAAATGAAGAAAAGCATGAAAGTGAGCTCAATGTAAAAGAAAAGGGAAGAAGTTGGGAATAAGTGGAATTGGTGAGGAAGAGAGTTGTGCTTACATTTTGAATACCATGGTAGCTATCTTAACTCAAGGACTTTGTATTCCAGAAAAACCAATTCTTCTTGTTAGCCTAACCTCATTACAAGCCTTGGAAAAGTCCTTTTGATGGCATTTGCATGTAAAGATGTCGATTGTTTGAGATGAATGGTAATTTTGTTTCATGTGACTTGTGAACAATAGAGAGTTGGAGTGTCACCTTAAATACTTGAGTGATTGAGTGAAACACTTATTGGTATGAACTGTTAACTTTCATGAGTGCATTTTTGCTTAGTGGATTCATAATGTGTAACATCTGTTGTGCAATCTCTGGATTGAAAGCATGCATGCATCTTATTTTGATTTCACTGAAGATGTGGGATTTAGTAGTTTTGTCATGTACTTTGGAAATGTTAAAATATTGGATGAAATAGTAGAAAGCCAAGTTTTGTTTTGTTTGCTGTTTTGTTTTGTTTGCTTGAGGACAAGCAAAGTTCTAAGTTTGGGGTGTTGATGAAGGTTGAAAA
>NW_014543450.1:110683-131024 GCF_000741045.1 Vigna radiata var. radiata | reverse complement strand
CTAAAAACCAAATTTTAACTACAATTTTACACAACTACAAAAATAAGGAAAAATTCTAAAATCATTCTAATTCTAGAAAATTAAAGACTAAAGTAAACTAACAAAAGCTTCTAAGAAAAGAAAAATATGCAAATATAAGGAGTTATCACACCCCCACACTTAAAGAACTGCCCTCCTGGGCAGGACAAACTAAAACTAAAAATGCAAATAAAGACTCAATCTACAAAGGAAAAGATCAAAGACGAAACAAGACGAAACAAGGAACTTCCAAATTCTATTTTAGCTTATTCAAATCTGCAAAGTCAAACCAATTCCTAGCTATTTCATCAAATTAGAACTTGCACAAAAGATTTCCTAACTTTAAACTCAAGCTTCAGCAATTCCAGCAAATGAAAAACAGTTAATCCACTCAAAATCAGCAAAGACAAGATATGGAAGAGTAGCAATCAGCCTCAACCTCACAGGATGCAGTGTATGCACTCAATCACTCAACTGTTTAGGTTATCCTGTTTCACTCATTCATGTCATGCCAACTACCATTCACAACTTTGAAGAGACTCTAAATGACAGTGCTTGACTCAAGGCTTCCTCTAAATCACTAGGTCTTTATTTGCTTGTAATGTTCATGGAATGGAATGGAAAATAGAAAAGAAATGGAAACTGGAAGAAACAAATCAGAGCAAAAATGAGGTAGAGAATGTGAAGAAAAGGAAGAAACCTAGATCTCAGTGTAAGGTCTAACTTTTAATCTTTAGCCAGATGAATTTTTGTTCTTTCTTTTTCTCTGGTTCTCTTTCTCTGACATTCTTTCCAAGTCTTTTTTTTTTATTTTCTTTTTCTGATTTATGTCATTTCCAGACTTGTTCATTCTTTTCAGCACAACCAGATTTTTTTTTTCTTTTCTCAAATCATTCTTCTTTTTCTTTTTCACCTCTGGCCTTATTCTTTTCATATCCTCACCAAGTTCTAGACTCTCCCTACTTCTCACAATTCTCTAAGGTTATGTAATGGTTAGGGTGAAATGGCTTGAAATGGATGGAAACAAGAAAAGAAGCTAAAGCTCAAAACAGGGTACAATGGAAAAAAAATTAAATGGATAAGCTAAATTGGCTATGGCTGAAAATGAAAAATGCCTAGATCATATTTAAAGTATACCAAGAGTAAGCACATCAACTAAGAATCGATGCAAAATTAGAATGAAAGCTAAACATGCATGTTATCACACAAGAAAGACAAAAATTGGCCCAAAATCTCTCAAGGGTTTAAGAATTTTTAAAACTGACTTGCTACTCATCCTATGCAAAAATTACTGAATTGAAATGAACTAGAGACTGCAAAAATCAACGCTAGAACTACCTCTGCCTAAATCCAAAGCTAAGTCTACTCTTGACAATTCCAATCTAAGGAAATGAAGCTAAAAATTGAATGAATTCAGCAAAGAATGAAGATAAGCTTAAAACAGAATTTAAAAGCACCTAGAAATGCTTAAACAGAATTACTTAACTATATACAATATGAACAACTAAAGCAGAACAACATGTAACTAATAAGAACTTATGCTAACCTATAACAGACTCATTTTGAATGGAAAAGAACCTAGGAATCTAATTATAAAAACCAAAACAGAACCTAAAAACAAAAGGCTTAAGAAAGAATCTATTATGAAAGCTAAAATATGGAAAGAAATCAAAGAAATGAAAGAAACCTACAATTATTTCTATTTACAGCAACAACTAAAAGAATAACCTAAAAGTATCCTAAACATGCCTAACAGATTTACCTAAGGTATATACAAAATGCAAAGACTAAAGCAAAACAACATGCAGCCTCAACACAATCTACCCAAACTGAAACTAAGTAAAACAGCAAAAAGAAAGAAATAACCCAAACTAAAGAAATAAAAGATACCTAAACAATGAACTTAAACAAAATCTAAACTAAGCAAAACAAAATTATATGAGAAAGAAGAAACTAAAAAAAAAAAAAAACCTTAAAGGGAGTTCTAACTACAAAATACAAACAGAGCCTAACTAATGAAAAAAATTTAAAGCAATTAAACAAAGATCAAAATATAAACCTAAACTATTCCTTTAAGCTACGTAAACAAAGAATTGACAAAGAGAAAGCCAAAACAGATTTAGAACAAAACAAATGAATAACAGAACCTAATTATGAAAAGAATCCTAATTGAAAACTCAAAACAAAACATGAAATTAAAAACAGAACAAGTAACTGACAAAAGGAAAAGACAAGAATCAGGAAAAGAAAAGAACTTAAGCTAAAACAATGTAACAAGGGTCAGAGTAAGAAGAAGAATGAAAGAATTTTAAAGACCTAAAAATTATTATCTATATAGCTAACAATAAAATGAAAGAACTAAAACAAATAAGTACAAAAATAGGTATTTACAAACTAAAGCAAGAGAAACAAATCAGACCTAGACTAAGGGAAGAACAGTTCAGAGAAAAAAAATTTTACCTCTATTTTACTACTAAAACTAATGCTAAACAAGGTTATTTACATCAGAAAAAAAAAATTAAACCTATACCTTCCCACCCCCACACTTAAGAGGCACATTGCCCTCAATGTGTGAGTGGGTAAGGTTTCCTAACAGCACAGAACAATCACAAACATATGTAATAGGTATATACAAAACAAACAGCATCAGATATTTACATAACAGAAACTAAAAAAAACACAAAAAATAGCTAGAATCGAACAATAGCAAAACAAGTATGTACAAATCAAACAGGCAAACATTATTAGACTTCTTCAAAACAGAAACGAAAAAGAACTAAAATTGAAAAAAAATGCAAATAACAGAATAAAACTAAGAAAACTAAACTCAACATAGCACACAATGTATATGAACAAGACTAAGAAAAGTAAACACAATATAACAGAACTAAAAAGCTAAACTAGACTACAAAGCTACAAGAAAATCTCAAATTGGCCAAAGATCAAAATTAATTCTTTTTAGCTTTATGAAAAATAGCATATTTTCTACTCTACTATTTACTATACTACTTAAAGCTATGTAAACTACTATAAAAGACTTATAACTACTATTTAAAAGAACGGATAAGAAAGAGCTTATTAGTTTTTCTCCATTGAGCTCAACTCCTCTGTGTCTAGTCTCCATGTCTGCATTGAATTTCTCCTCTTGCTCAAGCATTTTTTCTAGCAGCATCAGCTCTTTATTCAGTTTTGGTTGCTGATTTTGCACTTTCCAAGCATCCTATTGCATCATTAACAACTTTCCATTCAAGATGTGCAGCTGGTTCTTCACGTTCAAGGCCCTTTCAGCAATATTGATTCCATCTTCTGCCTCCTCTAAAGTTCTCTTTGTCTCTACAGTGCCTGCAGTCAGTGTATAATCTGTCATATCCCAATCAAAGTTTAAATGCACAAATGGCTCTTCAAACATTTCAGAGTTGTCATTAGTAAAACCAGAATCATCCAGCAGATTAAGAATATATGCATCAAAATCACAGCATGTTCTATCACTTATTTCAATTTGGTCCACAAGAATAATTTCATCTAGAATCACAGAATGACCAGGCGTCATGTCAAAATTATCAAGCAGAGGTTTCACGGATTCAGTAGGCAAAGACTCAATAATAGAAAAATCACTTTGTACCTCAGCCAAACAGATAGGGAGTTCAAGTTTAGAGTAAACCTGTTTTGACTCCTCAGAAACAACCTCACTAGTAAAAAGAATTTTATTGGATGTATCTTCACATTCTGGAGGGCTATCATCAAGTGAAACAATGTCAAAATCAGTCAAAATATCTGAAGGACCAAGAGATATATCAATATGCTCAATGGAAAAGGCTGAACTAAGAGTAGAGGAATGCATAGGCATCAGAGTAGTAATGCTCAAAACAGGTTCTATGAGTTCAATCTTTAGCATATCAAAAACATCAAAACCAGTTTGACTTTCAAGCAAATTAATAGGAATGCAAAGTTCAGAGAAAACCTGTACTGGCTGCAACTCTAAACCTGTGCTCTCAGCAGATTCACTAGCTTCATCATGAAACCCACTCAACTTGGCTATCAAAGTCCTGATTTCTGAAACTGTTTTGTCCATAATAGACCCACCAGCAGCAACATCAACACAGAATCTATCCTTCATGCTCAGTCCATCTAGAAAGTGCAGAATAAGCAGCTGCTCACTGATTTGATGATCTGGACAAGAGGCACACAGCTGGTTGAATCTGTCCCAGTACTCCCTCAATGTCTCTCCTTGCAGCTGCATAATGGAGCTGATTTCCCTCTGTTTGGAGACTGTTGTTGAGGCTGGGAAGAACTTCTCCAGAAAACTCCTCTGCATTTCAGCCCAGGCAGTGAATGGCTCTGAATCAGTTTTGTCATAGAACCAGTCCTTGGCTGCATCCCCCAAAGAGAAAGGAAATGTCCTCAACTTGGCCCATTCTTCAGGGACATCTGTTGGCTTAAACATGAGGCAGACCACTTGAAACTCCTTCAAATGCAGGTGTGGATTTTCTCCAGGCACTTCATGGTATTTAGGCAACCTCTTGATCAACTTGTATAACCAATCTTGAGAATTTTCCATTCTTCTCAACTCTAGAACACAACCTGTCTAAACCTGTACTTCAACTAAAGGAGCAGATTATACCAAACACACAAGCATAACATGGAGAGGAACCAATATGCACAGATGATAGAATTTAAAAAATTTCAGAACAATAAGCTAAAAAGAAAGAAACTAAACACACAGAACTAAGAACCAATATTTACAAATGCTAAAACTTCATAAACAGACCCTAAACACACTAAAAAAATATATACAAAAAGAAACAAACCTAAACAAGACTAACCTAACACTCTAAGACTCAATTCGTCGAGTCCCCGACAACGGCGTCATTTGTTAAACTCATTTTTGGTCGCACAAAAAGAGAACAAGTACTGGTCCCCACTAATGTAGCATAGGGATGACCAGAATATCAATCCTAGGACTCGGCAAAATTAAGATTTAAAGTNNATGGTTAAATTTTGTATTTATTTACTAATTATTTATTATGAAACAAGGTGGGGACACTCAAAGAATGAAATTAAAAATACAAGAAATAAAACTGAATTGAATTCTATTTGAAAGAAAGAAGAATATGAACTAGAAAAGAAAAATAAAAGAAAATAGAAAGCTAAACTACCTAAGATAGAAACTGCAGCAGAAACTATGCCAGTATTATCAATTAAAACCGAAATCAACAACTAAATGAATTGAACATATTTAAAACAGTATCAAATCAAACTATCATATATGCAAATCAACTACCAGAAAATATTACAATAAAAAAAAATAAAAGAAATCGCAGAATCAGCAAGGAAAATTGATTTGAATCAAAAACTAAAGTCAAATTCATATGAAATCAATGCACCAAGTGGTATATTATATGTCAGGAAGACATCCTGGTAAAATAAGCCCATCACAGGGTCTTAAAGCTCAACTCTAGAACTTAAAAGTCAATAATCATCACTCAGTTCATCAAATTCACAATGAATCTANATCTAATTCATGTTTCTAATCAATATCCTAAAATATACAAAACCTAATTAACATGAACGAACAGAGACAAGAAAAAAAACAACATGAAAAACAAATATTTTTTTTTATGGATTGAACTCATCTGACTCGGGAAGACATCCCGTTCACTTACGCCCACCTCGGGGTCGTATAATTCCAAAAAGAAATTTGTAATATGCAGATGCGAGTTCAAAGCAATTTCCAAATTAAAATGTTCACATACGCACACGAGAATAGGTAAACATTGAAAAGAACGCAATCACATCACAAACACTCAATAGAAACATCACGAAGGGGAGTATTAGTAACAAAGAACAAAGAACAATGAAAAAAATGAAAAATGCATCGAATAGAATTGAGCGAGAGCGCAAGAACTTGAGTTTTACCGAAGAATGCGATGAAACCCTAGAAATCGCGATCTCTCTCTATTCTAGACAAACCGAGAAATCAAAAGTATGTAAATTTCTAACTCTGTAAAACTGTGTATTTACATGACAATAATCCCTTTATATAGGGTACAAAACTAAGAACGAAGAATGAAAAATCTGGAAAAGAGAAACCTTCATCTGGACGCTTACTGCTCTTGATCCAGCGATCACTATTCATTTGCTTCGAGCTCCTCTTCTAGCCATTCGATCAACTTTTTATCTTCACCAGTCAGCTTCTTCTTCGAGTAAGTGACACGAACACTAGCTCCAAGGTGTTATCTCCTTTTCTCGTTTCTTCTCGTGAACCCTAGCCCNAGGGTATTCTCTCCAAATGAAAGTGCTCGAGACACTTTGCAAATGAATGTGCACAAGAGTGTTTTTTCTCGAATGATTTGTACGCACAAAGAGCCCCTGCAGTTGCCAATCTTCTCCAAAGCGACACCGTTCCAATTAAGTTGGTGCCAACCCAAAATGCATAACAGCAACTTCTTATTGTATGGCAGCAGCTTGTCAGCCCAAGGCTTGCTTCTCAGTGGCCCAATCAATGTTTACAATCTGCCAGCCCAATCAATGCTTGTAACANCAACACATGTGCAGCGTCAAGACAGCAGGCCCTATCAGCATCAGCGACCCAATTTTTCTTCAGCCCACTTATGGCTTCAAATTTCCAGCAGCAGCCCAATTGTAAACACATCCATCTGAACAGAAAATATATGCAACCAAATCAACTAAATTTTTCAATGTAAAAACCAATCCTGGAATCTTAATCCAACTGCGAACAAAAAGAGCAATTAAAGTCAAAGAGGAAAAAAATTAAAAACCTATTTAAGCAAAATAAAGAAAAAGATTTTTATCAAAATTTTCCAAATATACGAATTCCCTATTTATCATCAAAGACTAAAAAAATACATCTAAAAACCAAATTTTAACTACAATTTTACACAACTACAAAAATAAGGAAAAATTCTAAAATCATTCTAATTCTAGAAAATTAAAGACTAAAGTAGACTAACAAAAGCTTCTAAGAAAAGAAAAATATGCAAATATAAGGAGTTATCAGCGGATAAGATGAAATTGTAAACCCCCAACAACTCCATTCATCCATTGTTTTCTTCTCGTCAATTGAATCAATCTCTTTGCATGTTCATATTTTATTTTCATACACAATTAATTACATTTATTTTCAAGTCTTACGATTTTAATTCACGGGAACAATAAGGCCTTTCGAGTCTCTTGGGAAAACGATACTTGGACTTACCATTTATTATTACCTTATACGATTTGGTAAGCTTGCCCATCCCTTAACAACACCCATCAAATTTTGGCGCCATTGTCGGTGACCAACGGTTCGGTTTTAGGTCTTTTGTTGTGTTAGTGTGTGTTGTGTTTTGTCTTGTGTTGTGAGTGTGATGTTCTGTTTTGTGTGTGATGTTATGTGTTGTTGCATTTAGATAGCCTTCGTTGCATATTTTCATTGCATTCTTCTTTTCCCCCTTTTCTTCTACATGTCTACTTATTTTGATTTTGTGACTACTGCTTCTTCTGCCTCTGCCTATGACTATGATTCTCCTCCTGCTTGTTAATCTGATTTTGATTCTCTTGTTGATTTCTATGTTGAGAACAATATGATCATCCTCCGACTCATGAGAGTGCTCTTTGGGAGCCGGTTACACATTATGAGGATGATGATCATTGCGTTCTCACATCTGGGTTGATACATTTGTTGCATAAGTTTTATGGTTCTGCAGGTGAATGCCTACATATACATTTGGAGAGGTTCCAACGCATTTTCTCTTTAATGAAACCTCCACATGTCCCTGATGATCACATTTTCTTAAAGGCATTCCCGCATTCAGTAGAAGAAGCAACATGTGGATGGCTTTATTATCTTCCTCTAGAATTCAAGGCCAATTGGGAAGATCTTAACCATCTGTTTTTTGAAAGATTTCGCCCTACGCAACATCATTTTGATTCATTTTGATGGTATGGTACTTCACAGCATCAATATCAAGAACCACCATTCCAGAATGCTTGTATGCCTCCACCAGTCCAGGAACCACAGAGCTGTAGTTTCATGAGCCTGCCCAGTCTTCATCTGCTACTGATAGGAATTTGGAAAGCAAGCTTGATTATCTTTTGAGTTTGGCGACATAACTGGCATCCAACCAGAGACCAACACCTCCATCTACATCTGTTGCACGGTTGTGTGCTATATGTCCTTCCAGTGACCATTATACGGATGTCTGTCCTTCTTTGCAGCACCTTGTTGCTCTTGATGCGCCTCAAGCTTATGCTCCAAACATCTTCAACAATAAGCAGCCACAACAGAAAAATCAGAGGCAACAACAACAACAAGAGGCACCTACCAAATCTTCTACTTCTTCTGAGCCTACATTGAATGAGTTATGGGGGCAGATGACCACGTAATTCATTGAGGAACAATATCGAGTTTTAGAGGGATCACCATTTCAGACTGTTCTGATTCTTGATGATGTCAGTGCCTTTCACATAGGAGATGGAGAGCAGAGTCATGAGCTTACTACTACACCATCTCCATCCTCCTATGTCTTCCCTCTTACCCCTGAGCATGCAGTTGCTCATTCTGCTGTTACTGGTGAGATGAGTCATGAATCAGCACAGGTTTTCTCCAAACTTGAATTCCCACTTGCTTTGCCTGAGCTGTTTATGAATTCAAATATTCTTGATTCTGCAGGAGATTCACATGTTAGTGATGATTTTGATATAAAAACTGTGAAAACTGAAGATGCTTTAGACCTAGGATTAAATTTTGATCTTTCACAGTTTTCTGAAAATTCTAAATGTAGTTGTGAAGTTGGTTCTTGCTCTATTTGTGTTGAAATCAATTCTGTGATACAACCAACTTCCAACTTTATGTTGGGTGATACTAACTGTGAGTCTGATGAAAATGTTGAGGAACAGGCAGATGTAAGAAACACTTTTGAGATAGGTAAACCATCTTCACCTTCCACCACTTTACCAATCTTCAGGGAAGTGAACGTAAACATACATAAGATTGATTCTGTGGTTGATGATCATGTTGTTGATAAGTATGTTATTGGTGATTGTATTGTTGATTAGCATGCTTTTAATTTTCACTCTTTGCATGATGAGAACCACATTTTGCCATCGCATCTGAATGTTTGTTCTACATGCATTGAACATGAATCTGAGCCTGTTGTTGATATTGTTTCTACATTTGAAATTGATTCATGTTTTGAGGGTATATCTGAGGGTCAGCCTGTTACACTGGGATTGGGTGTTATACCCCTGCATGTTATTTTTGTGGAGCCACATTGCACTAACCTTGTTGCAGGAGTTACACATGAATTTGACCAACAAACACCCATGGTGGAAGAAAAGGGTGCCAGTATACACAAAAGCTTGAATATCAATGGGCACCAGCTGAATCCGCGCATCAACAATCACTTCTTCTTAGAGCTAGATATTGAAGACATCTCCCTGCTTGATCAAATTTGAAGAATGAAGTAATTCCTTCTCAACACTTTCTTGTTGAATCCTGTGGTGGAAAACATATCCCTGCTAGTCCAAGTTTGGCAACTACCATCATAACTAGGGGAGTTTTCTTTTCCCTTCTCCTCCTTTCCCCACTTGTATTGCACTTGTCCATAATCTGTTGACTGTTATGATTTCTGATCTTATGCTTGTGACACATTGAGGACACTTTGTAGTTTAAGTGTGGTCTATTGGGGGAGATTTTGATTTTTCTTTGATTAGTTTATGTTTTCTGCGTTAAATTTTTTTTTCCTAGGTAGTTTTTGTTTTGTCTTATGTACAATTTTGCATGTTTCTCTGCATTTTTGGACTTTGTTTAGGTTGTAGATGTGTCCTTCACTTCATTGATACTCTGATTTGTTTGAAACCCATGCTTTTTTTTCCTTGGAAACATGATTATGATGTTTGAGAGGGCGATTGATTGTGACAGAAATACCCTGTGTGAGATTTGAGCCACTTGATATTCTTTCTTGTGTGTGATATGTCTCTTGATTACTTGCACATATGCCTTGGCTTGACTCTTGTTGATGATTCTTGATTGATATGCATGTTTGGAAGTGATAAAGGTAGTTTTATTCTCAAGCCTCTCTAGCCAAATGAGCCTACCTTGTTTTGATCCTTTAATAACCCCCTTTGAGCCTATTCATTCCCCATTTATTTGTTTTGAAGCTCATCCACTAGCCTAAGTGAAAAACCATGATTACCTTAACCTTAGGGAATTTTGGAGCTTTGGAATTGTTTTAGGAATAAGTATGGTCTCCTGGGAGATTCAGAGAATTGGCTAGTTGGGTCCTCTTCTTGTTTTTGCTTTTGTAAATATATGAGTATCTTGTCTCTTAAAGTTGTGTTGTGAAAAGAGAGAAAAGAAAAGAGACAGGATGAGAAAAAAATATAAAAATAGAAAAAAATGAAAAAAAAATGTGTGAATAATGGAGTTAAGAAGAAGATTGAATTAGAGGTTTTGGGTGTGATTCGACTGTGTTTACACTTGTTCCACATTGCTCCTCTATTTCTTTTGGTTTGTAGCTTCTTATCCATATTTATCCTCCCTTGTCCTTGGCCGCATTACATCCATAAAAGACCTTTTGATTTGAACATGCATATGTTTTGAGTGTTGATATTAGAGGCTTGCCAAGTCTGTTTGTGTTTGCTTTCCTGAGTGCATTAAGTTGACATTATTTACCCTAGGCACTTGAGAGAAACACTGATAGTGTGCATCTGTGAGGTTCTGTCACTTTTGATTCACCTCTTGAGTTGATTGATCATTTTACCATGCTTGGAATTGCTTTGATGACTTCATGAGTATTTGCTTTCTTTGATTCTGTGATGGATACTGTCTATTTCCCTTTCTTTGTCCAGATTTCTTGAGAAATGTGTAGTTTTGTTTGTTTTCGTTCTTGTGAGTTTTTGTTTTCTGTGTGTTGAGTCTTTGTCACTTCCTGATGTCCTGAGAACTGTTCCCTGTTTTGCGTCTTGATTTTACCTAGGAGTGCAAAAGACTAAGTGTGGTCTATTTTGATGAGTGAATATTTTCACGATTTCACTTAGTTTATTGTGCTAGAAATAATCAAGGAATTGTGCTTAAATGTCCGGTATTTTCCCATTTTTGCTAATAATGCTTAATTTGACCGGAAATTCTAATTTTGATTAATTTGAATATTTTGAGCTAATTATTTGCATTTTTAATTGCAGGGAAAATTTTGGAGATATATTTTGGAGCATTGGGATGGAGACAAAATAATTCAAGACTCTCAGCATGGAAAATTTAGAATTAGTTATATTTTAATTCAGTAGTTTAGAATTAATCAAAATTGTAATTTAGAAGTTTAGTTTTTTTTTTAGACAAGATAGTGCACATTGGGCAAAATTTTAGCAAAAACATATTGAGCCCAAATATGAGTGTGACA
The DNA here is from genome assembly GCF_000741045.1 of Vigna radiata var. radiata. Classification (NCBI taxonomy): domain Eukaryota; kingdom Viridiplantae; phylum Streptophyta; class Magnoliopsida; order Fabales; family Fabaceae; genus Vigna; species Vigna radiata. Next base: position 119,607 of record NW_014543450.1, on the reverse strand, counting down.
CTTAACACCCTAGGTTTTGTTTTTGGGGTGGACCCCACACATTTTTTCAGCTATACGTCATGGCCTAGGGATTAACAGACGTCACTTTTCTTAGCACACTCGGCTAGAACGTTTTCTTTGGAGGAGGATCGGAACATGGTTTTCAAGTTGATGGGAGTTGGTTGATTGAAGAGCACACTTTTCTTTTTGCAAACGTTAATTTCAATTTACTGTGACTTTACTCTTTGCCATTTTTCATTTTACTGCTGCACTTTTCCGATTAAACGCATTGCAGCATATTCGCTTATTCCAGCACGCTGCCAGCCACCACCGAGAGGAAGTCATTTTCATTTATTTATTTTGAAAGCACACAACTCACTTCATTCTAAGCTGCACATGGAAGGATGCACACGGATAGCTAGTTGGATGGTGTCAGCTAGAATTTTTATTTTAAGCACATTCATTTTCTTTCTTTTGCAGAGACTTTTAATTTTGGGTTACGATTTTCTTTGTTAAAATCTTGCATTTAAATTCACAGATTTTCCATTTGTGTGTTAATTTCTTTACTTCTTGCCACTACAATTTCTCATTATCTTGTTTTGTGCTTACAATTGTTTAGATGTTTAACTTGGTTAATCCTGAATTTTATTTTCTTGCATTCATCTTGTGATTTTAATTTTTACGGTTGCATTGTTCAGTTTAATATTTTCATGCACTTTAATACTTTCAATTATGTCCGGTTGTGTTTAATTTTGAATTTAATTTAGTTCATTTGCATTCACAAAAACACTTTCAAAACCCCCTTCGTGTTTGACCTTATTCTTGAACCGCAGTTGGTCCTTGAGAGACGACCTAGGAGTCACTTCCTAGTTATACTGCATTCCTAATTGCACATTAAATTTGCATGGGCGGCGACACCCATTACTCACCAACAATACAATCATCAACATACCTATCAACTGCATAATCATCAATAGCAGAATCAATCTTAGGTATGTTTACCTTCACTTCCCTTAAAGTTGGTAGAGTGGTGGAAGGTGAAGATGGTCTACCTATCTCAAAGGTGTTGCTTATATCTGCCTGTTCCTCAACATTTTCATCAGACACATAGTTAATATCACCCATCATAAAGTTGGAAGGTGGTTGTATCACAGAATTTATTTCAACACAAATAGAGCAAAAACCAACTTCACAACTACATTTAAAATTTTCAGAACATTGTGAAAGGTCAAATTTTAATCCCAAGTCTAGAACATCTTCAGTTTTCACAGTTTCTGTATCAAAATTAGCACTAACATGTGAATCTGTAGGAGAATCGAGAATATTTGAATGCATAAACAGTTCAGGCAAAGCAAGTGGGATTTCAAGTTTAGAGAAAACCTATGCTGATTCACGATTCATCTCACCAATAATAGCATAATGAGAAACTGCATCCTCAAGTGTAAGAGGGTGGGCATAGGAGGGTGGGAAAGTAGATGACGCAGTAGTAAGCTCATGGCTCTGCTCCCCATCACCTATGCGAATGGCATTAACATCATCAAGGATCTGAACAGTCTGAAATGGTGATCCCTCTAAAACTTGAGACTGTTCCTCAATGAATTGTGTGGCCATCTGCCCCCACAACTAATTCAATGTAGGCTCAGAAGAAGTAGAAGGTTAAGCAGCTGTTTAGGAATGTGTTAAGTCCCAGGCAAGTGTACCAGATCGTTATCAAGTAATATAAACGGGTAAGTCCGAGTATCGTTTTCCCAAAGGACTCTTAGGCCTTAACTTTCATGTAACGTAATCTCGTAAGACTTGAAAAGAGAATAAAATTGGTGGTTATATGCAAAGAACAAAATTAAACATGCAATGTAGTTGATTCAATTGGTTTTGTGAAACTATGGATGAATGGTGTTGTTGGGGTTTACAATTTCATCTTATCCACTCTCATATATCTACTCTTCTTATTTAATTCACTTATTTATCTAATTGCCATGCATACTTTGTTATTTACCTTTAACCCAATCCCTTGGTGAAAAGAGCCTATTATTAATTACCGGCTTGCTATCCCTAGCCTCCCCTAGTAACCATTAATGCAATGCGATCTGAAGCAAATACGATTGACCGTCCTACCCCTATCCCTAGGCGATATTGGCATAATCAAGGAATTTCCCACCAGTTCATGACATTACCGTACGTCCCCATATCGATGAAGACAAACATCTTTTACTGAATGAGTTAAACAATAAAAGCATTAAGCATAGATGAGAACCCAACAATTGATAAACAAGTATATGACAAACATATGAAATAAATAAGAATTTGAATATATGAGATTCTCTAAAGATTACAATATTCCCCAACAACAAAGGCCTAAGTTCACCATTGACATGGTGAAACTAGATGAAAATAATGAAAGAATGGAAGAAATAACCCTAAACTTGGTTGAATGGAGCCTCAGCATCCAAGGAACCTCCTCCAAGGTATGGAATACCTCTGGACGTTTCTCTCTGCCAAAAGAATCCTCTTCTAATTCGCACTGGGGCTATATATAAGCCCAAAAAGATAACCGAGTAACCTACTTCCATTAATACTTTCCAAATATCAAGAACTTCAATCATGATTCAAGGTGCAAGCTTGAAGAAAAGAAATACCGAAATGTATTGCACAAAAAAAATAAAAATTACCATCTCCAACTCTCATTAAGTTGTAACATGACCGTGAATCTTTTAAAAGAAAAGAAAAAAAAAACTCAATTAACATCATGTACATTTCACTCCTTTCAACCAAAAATATAAAAGAAAAAAAACTGAAGCAACCAGAAGATGTCCCAAGTGGGTGGCGGCTCTCCCTGCTAGCGTCCCCCTAGAGCTCTCTTAAATGAAGGGTGAAGAATCTTTCCATTCTTCACGTCCATGGGCCGCTTGCTTTGCTGAAGCTTGGGTTGCTGCTGCTGTCCAAGGATCCATGGGCCTACTGCAACTGAGTGAAGGTTGCGTGTTGCTGTAGCTGCTTCCTTCTTCATGTGTTGGACTTGCTGGCCACACCTTCATTTCTTAGTCCTTTGCTCCAATGGACCGTGAGAATGCTGGGTCGTGGTGTGCTTGTTATAGCTGCTGGACTTGCAACGGCTGCTTTAATTCACGTGCTTGTAGGTCATGCTGCATTTTGGACCGTGGTGTGATGCTCTTTGTTGGATGTATATGGGTCGTGCTGCTTCCATTCTCCAATTGAAATCAACGTGCACCATCTAATCCGTGCACTGTGACACCATTTCACCTCTTCAATTCAATCAGTGTTTTTTAAATGTGTTGGGTGCGTCAGCTTTTAGACGTGTTGTAGCTATCTTTTTCTTTATTTCTTTCAGCCCATGTGCCTTTTGTTGGACCTCCGATGTATTTTTTCTCCAAACAGAATGAAATCTGGACTTCTAAAAGTAAATCAGTGCTACAATTAAAATGAAATCAACCTCAAACTTTCAGCCAGAATCGTGAGCTCCTTTCTCTCCTCATTTAACCTCCAAATGTTTAAAATTATATTTCCAAAATTTTCCCTATAACCAATAATGAAAATAATAAAGTCAGATAATTCAAATTAATTAAAATTAGAATTTCCAGTCAAATTAAGCACAATTAGCAAAAACGGGAAAATACCGGTCATTTAAGCACAATTCCCTGATTAATTTTAGCACAATAAACTAAGTGAAGTCAAGAAAATATTGACTCATCAATGAGAAAAGAAAAAAAATAAGAGTAAGGTCCACCGCTCAGCACGAATTCCAGCGCTGAGCGCCAGCTTCGCGAAAGAAGCCACTATTTCACGCTTGATCGGTGACGTTGAGCGTCCTACGATTCTGAAACCCAACACTGCGTGCCAGGTTCCACCGCTGAGTGTCCTGCAATTATGTCCTTGGAGGCAGTTTCTTGGATGCTTAGCCTCCAATTTATCAATTTTAGGGTTTACTCTTTCATCTTTTCCATTAATTCCATCTAGTTTCACCATGTCTATGGTGAACTAAACCCTTTGTTGTTGGGGAACAATGTAATCACTTTGAGACTCTCTTATATTGAAATTCTTATTTTATTCATATGCTTATATTATCAATTGTTTGGGTTTTCTTTTCTGATGTTAATGCTTACATCGTTTAACTCGTTCGATGTCATGATATTTGATTTTGTCGATACGGGGACGTACGGGGAAATCTAGAACTGATAAAAATTCTCTTGATTATGAAATACTGCCTAGGAATAGGAGTAGGACGGTCAATTGCTTTAAGCTTATGTACTTAATGCGTTGGTAATTACTAGGGAGACTAGGAATGGTAAACTAGTAATTGGTAATTGATAACGGTCTAAAAACCATTATTTTCATGCTTAAATTTGATAGTAAAACACACCCTTTATGGCTTGGAATGAGCTTTAAATCAAGTAAAACACTAAGTTGTGTCATGTGAGAGTCAAAAGTTGGTTTTAGCGATATTATACTTGTTTTGCATTGCTTTGTAGGGTTTTTAGATGAATTAAAGATGGAAGTGAAGTAAGGTGGACTTAGACCCATGAAAGAAGGAGAAAAATGATGAAAAGAAGGGTCAAGCAAGCCGTTGAACGCCAGAATGGTCCGCTGAGCGCTCAGAGCGATTAGAGGGAAACGGCTCAGAGGCAAAACTGACCGCTGAGCGGCAAGAGGCAAACCGCTGAGCGGTCAAATTAAGCGCCTGGGAGGTTGTCTGTTTTTTTAGTTAGATTTTGTAAATCTTTTGGTAATCTATCTGTTGTCTTTTTTGAATCAAAAGCTAGATACATTGACAAAGATCCTTTCACAACTTCCAAAGGAACTTCGTAATGTTTCTCAAGCACAACAGCTATGTGATCTTTGTGGTGGAGACCATATTAATGATCAATGTGTTATACCTGAGGTGATGCAGCAGGAAGCTAACTATATGGGGAACCAATACCAGTTTAGACAAGGGAATTTCAATCAAAGCAATCCTAGCCAGGGTTGGAAAAATCATCCAAGTATTGGTCAACAACAGAATAACCCAGCGGGGCAACAAGGAGGCTTCAGGCAGCAACAACCTTTAACTATGTGGCAGCAGGTTTCACATTTGACAGAGTTTGTCCAAAATATGAGTAAAAGATTTGACGAATTCATAAAAGTCTATGATTCAAATCGCACCAGTGATCAAGCTACTGTTAGGTCACTAGAAATGCAAATTGGATAGTTGTCGAAAAGAGTAGAAACCACTGAAAAGAGTCAATTTAGGGCTAATACTGATGTTAATCCTAAAGAAGAATGCAAAGTTGTGGTGACAAGTGATGGAGGAAGAGCTGACAAAGAAGTTGTAGAGATTGAAAGCAGTGATCAAAGGGAGGAAGGTGAAGTCATTGAGAGTAGCAACAGTAGTGGAGGAGAGGAAAAAGAGGAAGCACGAGATAGTCATAATGAGTAGAAAGGAGAAATTTATAATCAAATGACTATTATTCCTTCAATTATCAAACAGATTCCTGCAAGAATGAAATTTTATCTTGGAGATATGATAGATTTAGATGAAGATGATGATGAGCAGGAATTTGAGATTCAACCTTGAAGGAATTATCCGCTTAAAGTAAAATATCCAGGTTGCTTGAATTTGGCATGTATGATCAATGAGGTTGATATAGGAGAAGCAATGATATGTTCTGGATCTAGCATTAACATGATGCCCATGCGTTTGTTTAAGAAAATAGGAGGGTTAATGTTAAAGTCATCTAATCTCACAGTGACAATGGTGGATGGTTCAGTTAAAACACCATTTGGTATGGTGGAAAATGTGGTTGTTCGAGTAGAGCAGTTAGAATTCTTAGCTGATTTTATCATCATGAGCATGGAAGATGAGGAAAAAATTCCAGTAATTCTTGAAAGACCTTTCATGGCAACATCCAAGATGTCTATTAGTGTCCATGATGCAAGGATCATGATGAGAGATAAAGAGAATGTACTCTTTTATACTGGCTTTAAAGAGAAAAGTACTAGAATTAAAAAGAGGGCTAGACATAAGAAGTCAAGAAGAGAAGCTGCATTAAAGGACAACAAAACAGGTACTAAATCTAATAGTTGTAATGTTTTGCAGGTACTTGAAGAAGAGGAGGTTGACAAAGGAGGCACTATCCACATTGAATATACACCACTTCCAATAGAAGCACAAGTGAGATTCAAGGACAAGAAGTGGCTTGTTATTAAGAATCGAGAAGATGGCAAGCTGGACATCAGGAAACCATTCACAAAAGCCATAAAAAGAGTGGATAGGAAGCAACTGATGAGTTGGGTTGATGAAGATCCCAACCGGGATGGAATGAATTGATTATATCTAAATCCCACTTTGTATAAACATTTGCAGTTTTAGGGTATTTGATTTTGTACATTTACTTTATTGAATCTTTGAACACTTTTTGGGTTGCATCTAATGAGGGATGCTAAAATTTTTAAAGTATCTACTAAAGGATACAAGGTAAGTACACCTATTGAAGGGTGTTGGAAGGAGAAGCACTTACTGATGAGTGTTAAACAGGTTTGGGTCAGGCTCGTGACGTTAAACAAGCGCTACCTGGAAGGCAACCCAGTTGATTGTTTGTTTTATTTTAATCCTGTGTTTAGTGCATTACATAATTGCATCTGAGAAGGAAAAGACAAGGATTTGAAAATTGAAGGTTGAAATCAAGTGCTAGAAGGAAAGATGACTCAAAAGAAAGCAAAAGAAGAAGAAGAGAAATCAGACGCAGACTGCTGAGCGGTCCATTTTACCGTTGAGCGGTTGCGGCGCTGATGGCCTTGGCTTTGCTTAAAAGTTGAGCGGCATTTCACATTTTTCACTTTGAAACCCTTCTTTTCATTTCGCTTGAGCGGTATCCCTAAGCCCTAAGCGCTAACACTCTTTTTTCAGTTTCAAGAGCATTTTAGAGAGATTTCCACACTTTCTCATTCACCCACTCACCAAAAATTCAATTTTCCACCATTACTTTGTCAAAGTTTAGGGTTTTTGGTTGAGGGATTTGCATTGGAGAGGATTTACATCATCAATTAAGCAATTTTTCTGCAAGCATTCATAATCTTCACTCAAGTATGCACATTCATTATTTAAGGTTTCTATTTTGGGAATTGTTGATGAACATGTTTAGGAACATGATAAATTAGGGCTTTTTGATTTCTATGCATGAATTGATAGAATAGAAACTGCTTGAATTGATTGAATTGCATGATTTTGGTCTGGATTGATGATTTTAGCAAAAGAGTGGAGATTAGGATCAAATAGGCAAGGATTTTGAAAAACCCTAGCCGTTACCGCTGAGCGGTATGTTTTGGCGCTAGGCGGTGGCGCGGCTTGAGGCAAACCGCCTGGGCGGTCTCCTGTGACGCTGAGTGGTCTGCAGCTGTTTTTCCTAAATATTGAAATTTTTGAATGTTTGTGTGTTGAGGAGCCCTCTTTTTCCTCAAAGAATTGTATGATTTGATGATGCACTAACCTCTAATGATGTTTCTATGAATTTTGTTGGATGAAAATTGATTTATGCAGGAATGTCTACCTCAAAAAGAGTTAAGACAATGGGGAACAAAAGGAAGGAACCAGAGAGACCTAGAAGATACTATTCTTCAAGGTTCCTTTCAAGGAAGCATGAAGAACATTTTGCTATAGTCCAGGAGAGGCGACAGCTGATGGAGAGAAAAGCCATGTACATTCCTGACTTGGCTCCAGAGTTTGGTTTGGAGATTGAAAAGCGAGGTTGGGAGAGACTGACAACTTATCCAGCACCAGCCAGTATTGAGTTGGTGAAGGAGTTCTATGCTAATGCCTTGCCAAGAGGAGAAGTGTCTGCAGGGAGGTACATGAGCTATGTACGTGGGCACCTGATTAGCTATGATCCTGACACCATCAACGCCTTTCTAGGGACTGAGTGGCCAGGAGAGCAGTGTAGGTATGCTGCTATACTGGGGGAGGCTAGGGATTATGAGGAGATTGAGCGAGTGATGTGCATCCTTGGGAGGCATTTTTAGAGAAACCCTAACTGAGCACCGGTGAACATCCTTAGGGCAAATTTAACTCCCCTAGCTAAATACTGGATGGCATTTACTCATGCCAACATCCAGCCATGCTCTCATGTTTCCTATATCACTTTACATCGGGTCCTGGTCATATACTGTATGTTGAGGCATATGGACGTGAATGTGGGTAAGATCATTACCAGTGAGATTATGAGCTGCGCCAACACCATAAGCAGCAGGATGCCACTAGGACATCCGTCCCTAATCACCTATTTGTGCCAGCAGGCAGGAGTGGACACTTCAGTTCCACCCTTTGAGAGGCCGAGGAGTGCTATTAATGCCTCCTATTTTCGTCAGTATTGTAGAGGTGACGAGCTAGCCGGAACGGTTCCTAGGAGACGTCCCAAGAGGGCAACAGCACAGTAGGAGGATGAGCCTACAGATGCACTGGCAGAGCAGCCTGAGCCATTACAGATGAGAGATATGTACATGTCTATGATGGAGGCGAGGATGGAGTCCCTTTACAGAGGGCAGGAGGCCACTACCGAGATGATCATATGACTTTATGACTAGCCACCAGTGCACAGGTGGACTATGGATGAGTTCCGTAGTGTGATGGCTTGGCCTCGAGGACAGGCATATGGTAGTGGGTCTGGAGCTGCTGGAACTTCAGGGGGACAGGATGATGACTAGGAGGATGATGAAGATTTTGAGGATGCCCAGGAGGATAAGGATGATGATGACTCGGATGAGGATTTGCGCTGCTGGCATCTACTGATGGATGCCAAGCATTGACAGGGATTTTTCTTTTTCTTTTTCTTTGTACTTTGAATTAGTAGTATAGGTTAATTTTATGTTTGATTCTATGCTTGGCTTGTACACTTATTCGGATAATGGTTCCAATTTATTGCATGATGAGTTGTTTACTATTGATGATTGATTGTGGA
>NW_014543450.1:79371-110453 GCF_000741045.1 Vigna radiata var. radiata | reverse complement strand
CTATGTGAACAGATGAGTAAGTGATTCATGATTGTGATTTTGATGCTAAGCAGGATTCATGTGAGAAGTGAGAAAGCCTGATTATGTGACGTATTGAGCTTCAGAGTTTTGTTGTTGTGTGCACTGTTTACAGAGAATCATGAATGGTATTGACTTAATCTTGATAATTGATTGAATTGCATGTGTATGTCATATGATCAAGGCCATGCTTGGAAAGCCCTTACTTAGCCAAATTTTTACCCAAAGAATTTTAAATGATATACCCTTTTTAAACCTTGACCTTAAACAGTATGGAAACCCTTGTTTGAATTGATTTACCTTGAGTTAGGGTTGAGAATAATTATATGTGTTGAAAAGGTTCAAGTTTGGGGTTGAATGGGGAAAATGAAAGGCAAAAGAAAAAGGAAAGCATTGAGTTCAAAAGATGAAAAAGAAAAATGCATGTGAAAAGAAAAGAAAAGAAGAAAAGAGTTTATGCATGTAAAAAGAACTCAATGTAAAATGAAAAAGGGAAAAGTTGGGAATGAGTGAGATTGGTTAAAAAGAGAGTGTGCTTGAACTTTGAATGATGATTTAAACTCTCTTAACTCAAGAATTTTGTATTCCAGAAAAACCAATTTTCTTGTTAGTCCAGCCACAATACAAGCCTTGGAAAACGTCCTTGTGATGACATGTGCATGTGAAAGATGTTGATTGTTTTAGATGAATGACAATATTATTTTATGTGACATGTGAACAGTAGAGAGTAGAGTGACCTCCTAAACACTTGAGTGATTGAGTGAAACACTTGCTTGGTGAGAATTGTTAAATCCATGTTTATATCTATGTTTAGTTGATTAATCATTCATGAATGAAACATCTGTTGAAAAAAGATTGATTATGTGAACTAATTGGATTGAAAGCATGCATGCATCTTTGTAGGATTCCACTGAAATTTGAATTGTATAATAACTTGTCATGAGAAAAAGGAGTTTTGAAAATAGTGAATTATTTGATGAAGAAGTGGAAAGCCAAGTTTTGTCTTGTTTGCTTGAGGACAAGCAAAGTTCTAAGTTTGGGGTTGTGATACGGTCAAAAAAACCGTTATTTCCATGCTTAAATTTGATAGTAAAACACACCCTCTATGGCTTAGAATGAGCTTTAAATCAAGTAAAACACTTAGTTGTGTCTTGTGAGAGTCAAAAGTTGGTTTTAGTGATATTATGCTTGTTTTGCATTGTTTTGCAGGGTTTTTAGATGAATTAAAGATGGAAGTTAAGTAAGGTGGACTTAGACCCATGAAAGAAGGAGAAAAATGATGAAAAGAAAAGTCAAGCAAGCCGCTGAGCGCCAGAATGGTCTACTGAGCGCTCAGAGCGATTAGAGGGAAACTGCTCAGCAACAAAACTGACCGCTGAGCGGTCAGAGCGGCAAGAGGCTTGGTACGCTTGCCAATCCTTTAACAATGAACTGGTGGGAAATTCCTTGATTATGCTAATATCGCCTAGGGATAGGGGTAGGACGGTCAATTGTAATTGCTTCAGATCGCATTGCATTATGGGTTACTAGGGGAGGCTAGGGATAGCAAACCGGTAATTAATAATAGGATCTTTTCACCAAGAGATTGGGTTAAGGGTAATTAAGAAAGTATGCATGGAAATTAGATAAATAAGTGAATTAAATAAGAAGAGTAGATATATGAGAGTGGATAAGATGAAATTGTAAACCCTAACAACACCATTCATCCATAGTTTCTCAAAACCTATTTAATCAACTGCATTACATGTTTATTTTTTTTCTTTGCATATCACCACCAAATTTATTCTCTTCTCAAGTCTAACGCGATTAGGTTCCATGAAAGTTAAGGCCTAAGAGTCCTTTGGGAAAATGATACTCGGACTTACCCGTTTATATTACTTAATAACGATCTGGTACACTTGCCAGGGACTTAACGGTAATCGGGTTTAGAGTAATCTAGAAAGTTGCATGGCATTGATAATAAAGCGAATTTAATAAGAATAATATATATAAGAGGGTGGATAAGGATGAAATTATAAACCCTAACAACTCCATTCATTCATATCTTTTATTTGCCAATTGATTCAATTTGCATTTGCATGTTTAGATTTAGATTTGCATTAACAATACAAAATTATTATTCTTTCAAGTCTTATGCAATCAATTTACATGAAAGATAAGGCCTAAGAGTACCTTGGGAAACGATCTAGACTTACTGTCTATTTATTACTTGATACGATCTGGTACACTTATACAATAGCATTATTTATGAATTGCATTAGTGTTGAGAGGTTCATTTCAATTCAGGTTCTTGTTGAATTACTCTTAAGGGTTATATTTCTCAAGATGAGGGTATGAGTCTTAGTCGTCTTAACCTCTCGATCTTCACATCTCTTTACCAGGAATGCTAGGAATTGTATGAACTGGTAATTAGGGACAGGCTTATTTATCGAGGGATCGGGTTTAAGTGATTTAGTGAGGGACGTTGGCATTAATGCATAAAAAAGAATTCTTATATACATGAGAGGGAACTTGGTGAAATCTAACCCCAACAACATATCCATCTCATATAAATCAACCTCCGTTCATATTTGTTCTCCTTTTCCATTGATCAATTGCAATCTTTATTTTATTTATTATTTTTGCACTCCAAACCCATGATCTCTTTTATTTTAAGTCTTAATTAATCTTGTTTTCACACAACTATTGAGCGCCGAAAGTATTCTGGGATACGATACTTGGTCTTACCATTTTATATTACTTGTGCGACTCGGCACACTTGTCGATTTGCGCCAACAGGTAGCGCTCTTTTAACGTCACTAGCTTGACCCAATTAAGCTCAAACACCCATCAGTAAGTGTTGGTATTCTCCTTGCTTGATATTCTTTCCTTTTTTTTCTTCTTCTTTTTGCTGAATTTCTTCATAAATTTGATAAAACCAAGGACTTGTTTCCATGTCTCAATCATAGGATCTTTAATCTCCAATTTCTTGAAAATCTCCATAAAGCACTTAAGTTCTTTTTCCTTTCTATGATACTTCTTTGGATGAGGAAGGGGTTTTTCAAATGATTCTTTCTTTTTTCCTCTCATCCTCGTTTTCTTACGCTTCTTCTTTCTCGATTTTCTCTTTTTCTTCTCTCTTACTTTTTTCTTCTTTTTTCACACACTTTCTCTTTTTTTTCTTTTCTCTCAACCACTTCTTTTTCTTGCTCTTCATCTTTATCTTTCTCACTCAACCTTTCTGTTTCGTTTTCCTCTATATTTTCCTCATCTCTCTCTATCTTTTCCTCATCACAAATTTTGTCACTTTCAATGATGGTGGCTTGACACTCCTCCCTAGGGTTAACCTAAGTATTAACCCTAGAATCCAATTTCTCAATTATACAACCAATCTGTATCTCCATCCTTTTGACTGTTGCTTCAATACTTTTCTTAGTGGAGACCGAATTTTGCATAACTCGTTGAAAGGTGTCTTCCAATCTTGCCATTGATAGAGAGTGTTGTTGAGGTTCCCACCAGTGATTGAGATTATCTTGACATAATTGAGTGCCCATATAATCAAACTCTTGTCCAAACTGCATTGTGCAAACATTAGGCACAAAACCCTAGAAAACATTTATTAGAACAAACAAAAATAAACAAAAAAAAATCAAGTCAAAGTTAATCAACAATCACACTACTAGAATAGCTAAACCACGAATCCCCGACAACAACGCCAAAAACTTGTTAAGACTCCGGCAAGTGTACCAAATCGTATCAAGTAATAATAAGTGGTAAGACCAAGTATTGTTTCCCTAGAGACTCACAGGCCTAGACTTTCATGTGATTTGTTGATTATATAAGACTTGAATAACGAAAATTAGGGTTTATAATGCAAAAAAATGAAAATTAAACATGCACATGCAAAAGTTTTGATTAATTGACCAAGAAGATAACGCATGTGATTGATATAAATGAATGGTATTGTTGGGGTTTCCGACTTATCCTATTCCACTCTCATATATTTACGAATTTTACTTTATTCTATTTTCTTTATTAATTTTAATGTCACAATCTAATTTACCCTAATCCCAATGTCTTCGTGAAGAGAGCCTACTCCTAATCACTAGTTTACAATGTCTTGTCTCCCTAGCAATTATTCATGCATTATATAATTCGCACATAAGCTTAAAGGCAATCGGTCCTCCTATCCCTATGTCTAGGTAATATTGCTCCCGAGAGAATTCCCTCATGTCTAGCTCTACCTACATGTGTCCATATAGATAGAATCAAAGATCACACTATTGAATAATGTCTTAAACAAAGCATGCAAATATAATGGAGGAAAAACTCTAACAATTAATAGAAGAAAACATATGAATAAAGCAATAATTCAATATATGACAGTTTCAATAGGTTTACATCGTTTCCCCAACAACAATGAAGGTTTAGTTCACCATAAACATGGTGAAACTAGATGAAAAGAATGAAAAGATAAACCCTAGATTTGATAAATTGGAGCTCCCGCATCCAAAGTCCTCCTCCAAGGGGTGAAAAGAGTGTTTTTGCGTCTCCTTCTATCAAAAGATACCCCTTCTTGTTCATCCAAGTCAATATATAGCACAGAAAAATATCACTATTTTGGCCCAGGCCTAAGAGACTGGCGCTCAGCGCTGGTGTACCGCTCAGCGGTGGGTACGACACTTAAGGACAAAGCTCAACGTTGACGCCCAAGCGTTTGGCAGAGAAAAAACTGAAGAGGCCAGTGCTCAGCGGTAGGTAGCGCTTAGCGGTGAATGTGATACTCTAATTCTCCCCTCAGCATTGGCGCTTGAGCGTTTGACAATGAATCCCCCTTTGAAACTGGCGCTCAGCGCTGAGCGGTGGCTGCATTTCCTCTTTTCTTCACTTTTCCACCTTCTCTTGAGTCCAACTCTTATCTACTTCAACTTCCTTCATTCAATTCCAGATAAAACCTGCCAAATCATGAGAAATCCAAGCATAAAACCAAGAAAACAACCTTTAACTCTCTTATTCTTAACTTCAAGAAAAATTCATGATTTCAAGCTAATTCTAAGTCATAAAAGGGTGTCTTTAATATCAAATTTATGTGTAAAAATAACGGTTTTTGAACCGTTATCAAAGACCACGACGTTTTGAATTGTTGCCTTAAAGGAGACAGGGTGAGATCAAAATCGTATGGTTGCCGGTCGAAAATAGAGCTCTAGTGTAGGCGATGGCGGTAGATGTGCAATGACAGAGGTAGTGAAATTTTTTATATAAAAGAACTTGACTCTGATACCATGTTAAAAATGAACTTTAAGCCTAACTCAACCCTATAAAATCAACTTGTAAGGTAAGGTTTGCACCAACATATATACTCTAAATTGTTCTTATCCATAGTCTATGTGGGACTTCCAACACATATAAAAAATGTAAAATGTGAGAATTATTTTCCCTTACCTGTTAGAAGCTCAACTACTCTAAGGATCCCAAAATGACTCTCTCGGTTTAAGAAACTTTATTTGCTCCTACAAACCACAACATCTTGATCAAGACATATTGTTAACACCACTAATCAAGAGTGAGTCTTATAGAAGATTCATATGACACATGCGATAGAACAATACTCAATTGCATAAGAAAACACACAAACTAGAGAAAAAAAAGCATAAAGTGACTTGCTCTTTTGCAAGAACTGATTAGATAGACTTGAAGACCTTGCCTTAGTGATCAGTTAAGAGCTCTCTAATCTTGAAACAGATGAACAAGGAATAAAAAAGCTTAGAAAGATAGTAAAGAGTCCTTAGAAAAAGAGTTTTAGAAATAATAATTTTCTAGATAATAAAACTCGTTAATTAAAATTTTATTTATATATTTAAACTTTTAATATTAAAATAAACGAATCTCAATGTTTAAAACATTTTATCACATCTAATACATTATTTCTAGATTCTCACATACATTATTACTTCACATTCAACATTAATAAATACTTCTAAACGAAAAAGAAAATATCGAATATTCTCTTTAAAATTTAAATTAAAACTTATATATAAATTAAAAATAAAATTTTACAAATGAACTTACATTATATATTGTTTTAACTTTTTAAACATAATTTTACTTTTCATTTTTACCAAATAAAGTTTACAATTTTGAATTATTTTAATACTTTAATAATATAATCAATTTAGACTTCTAAAGATATCTCAAATAATAGAAAACTTAATAATTGTAAGAATTAATTCTTTATAAATTTTCAGAACCTTAAATAAAAGTATGAATCATAAAAGAAAAATTAGTTTTCTTTTTATTTAATTACAGTTTAGCTAAAATATTATTATAATACTAAAACATTTATATTATAAAAATATATCTAAATCATAAATTTAATACCAAAATTTTAGAATAATTTTACGAGTATTCAATTTGGTAATTATAGCAGAAAATTTACAGTGAAAACTAAAATTTGACCATAAAAATAAAATAATAAATTTTATTTGAAGATTTCAAGTTAATTAATATGTTAGAGTTGCAATTCTTAGAAGAAATTTTTTTTGTTCGTCTTTCAGTCATAAATGTGGGACCAGTTAACATAGTCATGATTTTGAAGGTGGAAAGGACGAAAGTGCCCTTTAATTCGATGTTTTGTATGTAAAATATTTCTGAAGATTAGAGACAGACACAAAGTGTCGCACGTTTTTGCTTTCCAATTTGTGACTCTCTCTACCTACAACAACCGTTTTCGCTTGCCGGAAACAGACATTGATCTCTCTCTCCGCCGATCCCTCCGCCATGAGTTCCGCCGAGATCCTCCAAATACAGCCCCAGGAGCTTCAGTTCCCCTGTGAGCCTGTTCAGAATCAATAAAAAATTTAACTTTCCTCTGCAAATTAAACCTTTTTCTTTTCCTTTCTTTTCTGCCTCTGGGTCTTCTTCTAATTTTTCTTTTTTAATTTTCTGCGTTTCGGGTTTGTGAAAATAGTTGAATTGAGGAAGCAGATCTCATGCTCTTTGCAGTTGTCTAACAAGACAGACAACTATGTGGCTTTCAAGGTTCCAGTTTTACTCAGTGTTCCTTTTCTGACTTACTTCTGATGTTTAATTTTTTTTAATTAATTTATATCTATTTTAAGGGTAGTATTTTTCTTTTCTTTTTAATTTTGTGTTGTGGAGAGTTTTAATTTTGATTTGGGGTGAAATTCGTGGTTTTGCAGGTTAAGACAACAAATCCTAAGAAATACTGTGTTAGACCTAACACTGGAGTTGTGATGCCTAGGTCTACATGTGATGTCATAGGTTTCTTTTTCTCCCTCTGTCTTCCCTTGCTCCTTTTCAGTCTCCTCCCTCTTCCACACAAAAAAGCACAATTGTATGCTAAGAGAATCTTCCTTTGCTTGATTTGGTCTGCAACTTGGTTATATATGTTTAACTATTTTAAATTTGTAATTTTGTTGGTTAAGTTTTGCTATACCCTATTGATTTATTGATTTTTGTTTGTTTTTTCTTGTCATATTTCTGTACCATTTTATTTTGAATAAACATTATTTGCACTGACAATGCAAACCAATCACTAATTCCATGGTATGCTTGTTTGACTTTCATAATAACTTTCTTGAAAATCATATCAATGATGATTTGAACTGATCAATAGTATAAAATCTTTTACAGTGTTGAATTCACGCTGTTTAGTAACTATTCTATGTATTGACTGTTAGTGTCTTATGTTTTCAGTAACAATGCAAGCTCAAAAGGAGGCACCTCCAGACATGCAATGCAAGGATAAGTTTCTTCTTCAGAGTGTAGTTGCAAGCCCTGGTGCAACCACAAAAGATATCACTCCAGAAATGGTATCCATTTGACAAATTACACACTTTTTCTTGATAGAATAACTACATGTGTGTGACATGGTGCTTAATTTTATGGTTTTCTTGTGCTCATTTATATAGTTCAATAAAGAATCTGGTCATGATGTTGAAGAGTGCAAGTTGAGAGTTGTTTATGTTGCTCCTCCACAACCACCATCCCCTGTTAGAGAAGGATCTGATGAAGATTCGTCACCTCGAGCATCTGTGTCTGAAAATGGGCATTCAAATGCTTTGGACTTTAATGCGGTATGTAACCAGTGGATTTGCATATATTTTAAACAATTTTTCATCTTTATGGTTAACTAATTGTTGTGGCCATTTTCGGTAGGCTTCAAAAGCTTTCAATGAGCGGGGTGAGCATCAGGACATTTCTTTTGAGGTAACATGCAATTATAATTTTCTTCTTCAATTACAAAGAAAAGTGGTTAACATCATAATTTCTATCATTCTGTTGTGGGGCACATAATATTTTTTAATTTGGGAGAAGCTAATGCTTTTTGTTGCCTGTTACCCCAACCCAAACATGCCTGCAATAACATCTCCTTTTGATCCCAAACCAGAAGGACCAATTTGCATGCTATTGTAGAAATATGTCATCAAATATAATGATAACTCTAATGTAGTTTTTAGATGTTGGAAGTACCTTTCTAATGTTTTTAAATATATGAGCTCTGGAAGCCCTGTTTTGACCTTTTAACAGTAATCTTTATTTCATAGCCTGTTGGTGCTGTAATTTTCTCTGGGTTTCTAAATTCTCCTCTTGATAAACTTTTTTAAGTGAATTGATTCAAATAATTCATATTATTATTGAAGAAGTTATCTTAATTGCCTCAAAGAAGAGCTTTGGATATATGAATGAAAGAAAACTTGTGCTCATTTGAACTTGTTTTGTTTCAGGCAAGAACTCATATTTCAAAGGTAACTGAGGAGAGGAATCATGTTATTGAGCAAAACAAAAGACTTCAGCAAGAACTGGTATGGAATTCATTCTGAAAATACATCTAAATGTATTACAGCCTGTATATACATGTATTATGTTGAATGTTTCTATTCCCTTTAGATGATGTTCCTATGATGGCACATGCTTTCAATGCTTCTAATTGTTTTCTCTTGCTATGTTATTCAATTAGTAGGATGAACTGAATTCAATATCCATCTCAGTATGTCTGAATTTACGATTTGGGAAAGATTAGTTAATCTTAGCCATGTGTTCATGAATCCAAGTGTGTCAGAATATCTCAAAATCCTTGTCTGATTTTGAGTGACTAATGTTCGGGAAAATGGGAACCAAAAGGAACATGTTCCATTTTTTGTTTCTAAACTATTTTTGTTTTCATCAAAATAAATAGAAAACTCTGAATAACTGATCGAAAATATGCTACTGTGTGATTCTTCAAAGCTTCTGGTCAGTTTCTTGTTAGGCTTAGTTCTATTATTCATTTTGCTAAATTGAGTGTATCAGTATGGTTGTTGGATAGTTTCAAAATCAACCCTGAAAAATTAATGAACATCCTTAAATAATCCACCTCCTTAATCAATCTCCTCACATTTTGCTTATAGTTTTCTATGCCTAACTATTTTAGCACCTTCGATGGAAAAATAGAAAGGAGAATTATTTATATGACTTGTATTCCTGCAGTTGACTCTTCTCATTGAAATTATAGTGTTAAGAAGTAGATTTTAAACTTAATTTAACTCTACAAAACCAGCTTGTAAGGTTAGGTTTGTATTCATTTATATACTAAAAAATCATCTTATCTTTAATCGATGTAAGATCTTTAATACCTAACAAGAAGGAAGACTTATTCAATGCATGATATGTTTTGAATCTTTTGATTGCTAAGAAACCATGATGCCTGTTAGGTCCTATATGTTCTTGATTCTATCTATATTCTTCTCTTCTGAACACTTCAGAGTTGAGATTCTTTATCATTTTTATGCTTGTATTATTAGTAGTGCAGTCAAGTTGTAGTCATCACTTGGCATGATGGTTAAATGTTTGAAGTCAATAATGACATAATAGAACAATTATCTGCATTTTATATAATCATGAAAAAACTATGAACTGGTTTGGAATGTTCCATGACAGGAGCTTTTGAGGCGCCAAGCCAGCAGTCGGCGCAGCGCCAGCGGCATACCATTCATGTACGTAGTTCTTGTTGGCATCATTGGCATCATTCTGGGTTTCCTGTTGAAGAGGACGTGACCTGAGTGATTGGTAGCGGTGAGATCAATTGTAGAAAGCAACAAGAAATATGTAAAATGTGGAAAAACCAAACCAAAAATTGTTGTCTTATTGTCGTGCATTGCTCCTACAGATTTGGAATGTGTGGTCAAAAGTAGGTACTTGTTCTGAGCCATAGCAATCATAGACAATGAACAGAGTTGTATCATGGGAACTGTAATTGGTATCTGATATGCTACATGTGATTAATTCTTTAGCACCATCATAGTGTCCAATATTTTGAACATAAAAAAGTCTTCATGGTAACACAATCATTCTTTACAAGCTTCTTGAAAATGAAAATTTATTTTGCATTTTTGTTAAAAAAATTATTATTTATCACATTAGTTTATATAGTAAGAGTAATGTGATACTTTTAATGCAGTATAATAATTCATTTTTAGCATGAGAAAAACGTCTTGTTTCAAATTCTTATATGCAAGATTGTCTCTAGTATTAAAACATTTCTTTTATTATGTCCTTTTTTCTTTTTAGTTAATTTATCTTTAGGTAAGCTTTTTATATTAGTGTGGTAAAAAAGCAATATTTTTTGGCACAAAATTTGGTACTGTTTATCCAAATCTTTTTATGTACATTTTAAATACAAGATATAACTTCAAGCATTAAGGAGATTGTTTTGCTTCTCCAGAAAGTTATAAAAATGACGTTTTGCTAAAATGTTCTTCAAATGGATTTTTGTTAATGAAATAAGTGTCATGTGCTCATTCTCTTTTTTAAAGTATATATAATTTAGTTGTTCAAACTTTCACATTCAATTATGTATGTTTTTCTACTTCTAAATTGTTGTAAATGAGATTATTCTCTATTTATTTTCTGATCTTACTATCCTTAAATTCTCATTTCTTACCCAAAATTTTCAAAAGTTGAATTGATTAAATTTTATATCATAGAAAACTCACTTTCTTTTCTAATTTGAGTTTTTTTTTTTCTTAAGGAGACAGATAACACTCTTATAGTGTGGGAAAAAAAGAATATTTGGTTTGACAAATAAGAAAGCATGCTTTTAATATGTTATTCATAATGAATGAAATTGACAAAAGTTTACCCTTTTACAAAAAAAATTTACCTCCAAAACCTGAAATATAAATTGTACAAAATAAGCTCTTCCAATAAATAAGCTATAAATACCAAGAAAGGAGGTTTTTCTAAAATTGATGAAGAATTCTCAAGACATCGAAAACGAAGTTTTTAAGGTTAAAAAATATCATATGCACAGAGAACAAGGACTCACTACAAAGAACTTCTATAGGCTTTTACCAAAGACATATTAATAAATAAAGAACTTCTATAGGCTTTCACCAAACAGATATCAATAAACAAAGCTTAATTACTTGTTAGATACCTACTTTGTAGAAAGTTTCAAGTTGGTTTTAGTTTTTTAAAAAGTTTTAATTATGTTTTAATTTTTGTAAAAGTATCATTAGGTCTTTAAAAAAAAATACTAAGAAATGTGATGTGTCAATATATTTTTTCTTTTCAACTTTTTTCAATTTTTTTATATATTTTGTTTTGCAAATTTTGTTATGGTCATATGCAAAAAAAAATACTAAGAAATGTCAATATGTGATTTTTTTATTTTTATTTTTTTTAAAAGTTTTTGTTGTCACGTGTTAGGTCTTTGTGTGATACATGACACTATCAATGTAATGTGTCAACCTCAAATTACAATACAATATTATTCGTCTTCAAATTGAGACCACATTTTTTATTTATATAAATGTTATATTTGTATTTTTTTATTAAAATTTTTCTTTTAACATATTACATTATAGTATATTATTATTAACCCATGTTTTCTTAATCATAATTTTTACCATTAAGTTTTAATATAAATATTAATATAATATTTATATAAATAATAAATTTGGTTCAATTAAAAGAGGACTAAATTTATTATTTATATAAATGGTATTAATTAATTTATTCTTATAAAAAACAAAGTTTAATAATGTATTAATTTTAAATACTTATTCTTTTTGTAAAAATATTTGCACTTAATTTGTTTTAATCTTGTAAAAAAAAATAAGAATTAATGAAAACATCTATGAATAATATATAATAACGTCATATATCGTTTTCTGCTTCCATTCCCTAGAAACTGAGGTCGAAAGACGTACAAAAATTTTCAAAATTTTCACAATTCGCTCTGTTTATTTGAGTGAAGAGATTTTACTTTATTTATACAATAACCAAAACCATACACTTTTTTCTACTTCGGTTCTTAAAAAATCGAGGTCAAAATATGTGTGAAAATTTTCAAAATTTTAATTTATTTTAAGAGGATTTGAGTTCAAGTTTTATTATAATTGAAACATAAAATGTTGTTTAAGGTTATTTTTAACGATTTTTATGAATGCACAACTGTTTTTTGTCTTCCTCGACTAGTTCTCTATAATCATTGTTTTACCGCCACGTTGTCGCTTTGCTGCTCCTACCATTCTTCCATTCCTTCATTCTCCTTTCTTTCCTTCCCTTCCCTTCCACGTCTCTAACTTCATAACCTCCACTTTTCTTCCATTTCGAGATCACAAGAGAGACTCCCTCAATTTTTTTTGTTTTTTTATTCGAAAGTATTGAAAACAGGATGACTTAGTTTCAACACAAAGAGGGGGTGAATTAGTAAGATTCTAAAATCAGAGTCTTTTTAAAATATTTTTCTCAAAGTATAAAGCTTTACAAAGTTTATTCAATCGCAAGGAATAAGAAGTTTAAGTCCCGCGGAAATTTAAAGTTGACTACACAAAATATAAAGTCGACTTAAAGTAAAGAGTCAAGGAAAGAGAAAGCAAACACAAAGTTTTTATACTGGTTCGGCCTTAATGCCTACATCTAGTGTCCTTCCTCGACCACGAAGCCAATGCACTATATTAGTCAAGTTTTTACAACGATATTTCTATAGAGATCTCCACGTCAAAAGTATAGACAACCTCTCTAACCCTCTAACTAAAAGTGGAGGCAACAACACAAATATCTGTAGCAAGATATCCCCTCTTCTACAATCTTCAACCCACTTTGAACAATCCTCTAAGTGTCCAGAACTTCACAAGTTCTCTTCTTGTAATCCCAACAGGAAAATCCAATCTTCAATAGATTGACAACAATCTTGATCAATATGATGAACACCAGTAGTGCAAAATTTGATCAAACAGTAAGCGCAAATCACTTCCTCCTAAAGAAATTCTTCAAAGAAAGATCTCCTCTGTCTTCTTCATGAGTTCTTGAAGCCTTTTCACAGATATCACAATCTGAAATATCAAAATGAAATTGTTAGAATAGCCAAAGTCTCTGTGATTAACAAAATCACGTCTATTTATAGTTTTCTATCAAACAGACGCTCCTGTTGTCGATTTTACTACTAATACAATCGACTGTCACTTGACAGTTATAACAATTAAATCAACTAGTAGTAGTCAAACCAACCAAATTTATTACATATTTAATTCAGTTGGCTTGCAATTAATGCTTGACTAAAGAATCAAAATATAACCGTTATAGATCACAAACATTAACAGAATTTCAAAACATAACTAACTAAGTCGAATTCCCTGCACATGCAGTCGACTCTAACACGTCAAAACAGTTTTGAAAAACTTTTCATTGCAAAATTACTCACAACATTGTTTTTGAAAATCTGCGCAAAGTCACGAGTTTTAATCGACTCACTTCATAATGAAGTCGACTTAAAACTTGCAGTTTTTCCACACAATAAAAGTTCAACAAAGTGCATGTGGTTTTTCTTTTTTGAATCTTATGTTATGCAATCACGAATGATGTATCAAGTATAAAATCAGTGAATATGCATTCATATATGAGAATCAACACAAACATGTTCTTTAATGAATCATACACAATAAAGAATTGAACATGTAAAAAATATCAATACATGTGTTATTAATAATGTATTGTCATTATCAAAAACCAAAACACTGTGAGATTAAGGTTTAACTAAACTAGTGTTTTCCTTATCAACAATCTCAACAGAAAGGTTAATGCAACTACTTTTTTTCAAGTTCTTCACACTGGATGTAATTTGTCACTTGGTACTTTGAGGATTTGTCAGGCTTCCGAATTCAACTTGTTTTGTACTCCCAAGTTCATGAAATTTTTAATTTTATATGAATATGATTTTAATATTTTTTTATATTTATGTTAAAGTATTTTTTATGTTTGATATATTATGTTTATATGTTGCATTAGTATTTAACACAAGGATATATTCTTGTATCTAGATTTTATCTTATTCTAGATGTGATAAACATAATGTGATGTTTATGTGCTAGTTCTAGAGTATTCTATACCAGTTCAATATATAAAAGAAAAACAAAAAAAAAAATATTAAAAAAATGCATAAAATCTCAAAGAATCAAAACCTAATAATCTTTCTGATTTAAATTTAATTTTAAAATATTTGACCTAGAACAGAGACTAAATATCCTTAAAATTAATTAATTTTTTAAATAAGAAAAAGTTCAGACTTCGAACATTTGAACCGAAATCTAATCCATGTTTTTTAATATTTTTTATTATTTATTTATATTTCAATTAATATATCAAAACTCAATCTTAAAAGTTATAATAATATTAGATCAATTTAAAATGATTCATTATTAATAATGATAATATATTTTAGCTCTAGATATTAAGTTTAGAGTTAACATATGTAAAGTGAGTTTTCAAATCCTACCTCAATTGAATTGAGATTCCTGGTAAAATTTTATATAATGCACGATGATATTATTTTGACACTTAACAAATTTTTACATACATTTTACATTTATAGAAAGTTAACTTTTCTAATTATCAAAATACTCCTATAAATAATTGTCTACCAGTACATGTGATGTAATAAAAAAAATATTTTGCTAATGCAAAATCAAACATATCACACATAACAGAATTTACTTTTGAGATTGCATATGGAACAGTCCATGAAAAAGCAAACAGATTCAAAGTGTCCCACACTCCAAACACAACCTAAGGGACCTACTTGATAAGCCAAAATGGGATGTGATGTCCATTTTACACACTACCAAGAGATTCCTTCCAATGTATATACTTCATATTGTTAGCTATACTTTTGCATTCTTCAAAGTCCTTTCACCTCGCTTTCACCATTTCACTATATCATCCCTCATCACAATTTGAAATCTGCATCACTATCCTTTTCTGCGGTGCACATTTTTCCCCAAGAAATCAACTAACACATCCTTTCTTATCATTGCATATATCAAAACTCTTGCTAGGGACATGCAAGTTCTCGCTTTCCATTTCTTCCTAACCCCATCAATATTAGCAACAAATTCTTGTTTCATTACTTTACCGTGCAAGATATTTAACTAATGATATATCCAAAATAGTGTAAGTCAGTTCAAGCCAGGATAGTTTTTGAGAAATTTTATAACTCACTTTCAGTAGAAACCCTAAAAAAAATCCTTTGAGAACTATAAAGATAAACCTTGAAAACTTTGTAAGATATTTTCAACTCTCATAATACTTAAGTTGTGTTGGTATCCGTCGATTTATTGTGTAAGCAGTGTGCTTCATGTTTGTAAATTGTATACACTGATTTTTGACAATTTACTTAGAAATAACTAAGATATGAAATGCACTCCTTCTTGAAGTAATGCAAAAAGAGAAATACAATTATCAAATACATCTTTACGTATTTACCCTGCCTTTTTACTGCATTGCAAAAAGGGAATCTTCAATTTTGATTAAGAGAAGGTCACATAATAGATTACCTTGTAGGTATAATCAATTATTTATGTGTGGAGTGTTGAGAATTTGATAACGGTTGAAAAACCGTTATTTTCCTACTTAATTTTGATATTAAATTACATTCTTTATGGTTTAGAATTAGCTTGAAATAATTTATTTTTCTTGAATTAGAGAATAAGAGAGTCAAAATTGGTTTTCTTGGTTTTATGTTTGGTTTCCCTTGATTTTGTAGGTTTATTGAATGATTTGAAAGAAGGGTTGAATTATCAAAGAGTTGCAGTGTAGAAAAGTCAACTAGTCAACTAAAAAAATCAACAGTTGGCCAGAATGCTGAAAAGTTGACCAGAGTGCAGTTTTGTGCTGCAGGTGGGGCCCGGGCGCCCTCCAGGGGCGCTGAGCGCTAGTGTCGCAGAGCACTAAGTGTCCGTTTTGGGTGTTGAGCGCCGAGGACGCGGGCTTGGACCTGTTTTCTACGATTTTTATGATCTGTTTGGGCTTGAACTTGTTTTCTGTTATTTTTATGTCTTATTTAAAGACCTAGACACCCTAGGGTTTGAATCTTTTGGCAGAGAAAGACAGCACAACACACTTTTCACCCCTTGGAGGAGGATTTTGGATGTGGGAGCTCCAATATACCAAATCTAGGGTTTATCTTTTCATTCTTTTCATTCAATCCATATAGTTTCACCATGTCAATGGTGAACTAAACCTTTTGTTGTTGGACAACAATGTAATCTTTTTGAAACTCTCTTATATTGAAATTCTTATTTTATTCATATGTTTGTATTATCAATTGTTTGGGTTTTACTCTCTGAGGTTAATGCATACATCGTTTAACTCATTCGGTGTTATGATATTTGATTTTGTCGATACGGGAACATACGGGGAAATCTAGAACTGATAAGAATTCTCTTGATTATGAAATACTACTTAGGAATAGGAGTAGGACAGTCAATTGCTTTAAGCTTATGAAATTAATGCATTAGTAATTACTAGGGAGACTAGGAATGGTAAACTAGTAATTGGTAATAGGCTCTCTTCGCCGAGGAATCAGGTTTAGAGTAATTTAGAAAGTTGCATGACATTGATAATAAAGCGAATTTAATAAGAATAGTAGATATAAGAGGGTGGATAAAGATGAAATTATAAACCCCAACAACTCCATTCATTCATATCTTTTATTTGCCAATTGATCAAGTTTGCATTTGCATGTTTAAATTTCGTTTTGCATTAACACTACAATTTATTCTTCTTTCAAGTCTTATGCAATCAATTTACACGAATGTCTAGGCCACTGAGTCCTTTGGGATACGATACTTGATTTTACCATTAATTATTACTTGATACAATCTGGTACACTTGTTAGGGTGTAAACAGAACTCGATAGATTTATGTGGTTTCATTATATTATATAAAATAAATAATAATCAAAATAAATTCTAAAATAGTAATAGTATTAACAAATAATAATATTAATAATTATAAAATTTATAAAATAGTAACAATAATAACTAAATTAAAAAAATAATAACCAAAATACATTCATAAAATATTAAAATAACAATAGTGATAACAAATACAATAACAATAAAATTAACAATGGTCATAATAAGTTCATAAAATAATAATAATAATAATTATAAACCTATAATTTAATATTTGTAAAGACCTAAAATAAAATGACATTTTAAAAGTGGTAAAGGTTTAAATATAGTGAAATTCGACTATTTTAATATTAAAATATTTTAATATAAATAGTTTTGTTATGAAAGGATTTCATAATATTATTATATATCATCTCTTTAGAAACCACTTTTATAGAGTTTTCTGATTTCTTACTAGGATTTTTGATCCTTTATTCGTCTAATTGAAGAATCGAAACCATAATATTGATTCTATTGACAAGCTCATCAATTTGGACGAATCGGTTTCTCACATAGTGTAAGTTGGTTTTGTACTCGACTTTTTGGTCAGTTTTGTTCTCCTTACATGCTAGATCTCTATTTTTTTCATGTAACAGTTGAGTCTTCTGTAAGACTCTCTACTATTCAGTAATCTTAGCGGTGTACCCTAATCATGTTTATGTTATTTGTAGGAGCAAATAAGACTTTTTGTGTGTTTGGAGCTGTTTTAGGTTTTCTAGAGGCATTTGGTCATTTGTCAGGTAAGAGAAACTAACTACTACATTTTAAAGTTGTTGATGTTTGTGTTGCATGTTTGTGTTGGTCTGAAATCGATTAATCCACTATTGTTGGTGTTTCAACTACTGAAACCCGTTAAGTTGAGTTAACAGTGTTGAATCGTCTTTAAAAATCGAATGTTAGAAGATTGTTGGTAAGTTGTATGATTGAGATAAAAATCGTTTATTCATGTATAATTTTTGATGATGATGAGTTTACTATTGGTGATGTGCATGGTATATGTGTTTGGCGTAATTCCATGAATCTAGTGGAAAGATTCTATTGTTGTGTTTAGTAGTGCACATATTGATATAGGGATTCTATATTGAGAGTTATGCTAACGCTCTAATAATTATCAAATCTTAAGTAGAAAAGAGTGAGATATGTGGTAAAAGGAGCAAGAGGTCCTAGTCTTGAGGCTTTACCTTGGCCTAAGACAAAAATGGGCTAACCTTGTGAATGGTACGGTGAAATTCATTGGCATTGGTTATGTAAAGCACTAGAGGTCACCATAAGTGCATAACTTGTCAGTGTCCGATATCAATACATATATTCAGATCGTCTAGTCTAGTATGTATGATTACGTGTTAGAAAATATTAATATGAATGTTTATATGTGTTAATATCTCCATAAATGTTGTATTGTTATCCTTTTTGATAAATTAGTTTACCATTTCATCTTTGTTTGTTTTTCTTGTTTACAATGATCACTTTAATGGTATGAACAAATAAGGATGTTCTAGTAGGTTATGTGTAGAACAAAAGTAAAGCTTCGGTTTAGAATTAAAATATTAGATTTAATATTTTCATAAGTATTTGAAAAATAATATTATACTTTTAACTCAGTATAATAATATTCTTAGTAATATAGAATTCTTTTATATATATATATATATATATATATATATATATATATATATATATATATATAAAAGATTGATGTTATAGTTATATCTATAATATTTTCAAAAGTTATATTTTCTTTTCAATCACATTATATGTGATGATAATATTTTCAAAAGTTATATTTTCTTTCAATCATAATTATATGATGTCTCTTTTAATAATTATATACTATTAAAATAAGATGGTACAATATTTAATTAAAATATGATCAATTTATTAAATATATCATTTTATAATTTTTTTAACTTATTATATCAATTAAATAATTTATAAATTTTCGTAAATTCTCTTTTTACTCCCTTTTGAATCCAAACAATCCCATTTTTCATTATCATTTCATTCCCTCAAATATGCTCAACAAGTTATCTTAAAAGGTGAAATAGAAAGAATTTAAGTACACAAAAAAAAATGTTAAAAGAGATAATTATTTTATTAATAATATAGATTAATAAAAAAAATATTACTTTAGGTTTTAGAATTATTCAACATGAATTTATAATCATTATTTCCCCAAAGTTATAGATAATAAAAAAAATTTAGTTTGTTCAATATAAATATATAATTACATAACACTAAAATAAACAAATAGAATTGCCAAATGAAAGGAAGAAAAAAATAAATATAAGGCACATGAATATGCATAGTTTATATTATTATTTACTTATAAGTTATTATTACTTTCATTTTTTAGTTATTATAAAACATAATGAATTTATTATACCTACTTTTCATTCTAATGTTATCCTTTCTAATATCAACACCTTCAATATCAACTAAATCAGTATATAATACTTACTTTTAAGAAACTCTTCCAAAAAATTCTCAAGAGTCTTCATTAGCACAGAATTTTCTTCCAAGAGGATACACAGCATCAAGTAATTTGTAAACTTTGTATTATAAATGCTGTCTGTTTATGAAAAACAAATTTTAAGATATTATTTCTCATTACTTTCTTAAAAGTAATAGCTTCTACAAGTTAGATTGAAAATATTGCCCAGTTGAACTGGTTAAACATCTTCTAAACAAATTCACATGAAAAAAATCAAAAGAAAGTAGAATAAACAACAATAGTTGCTTCTCAATCGACCAGCGTCATGCAAACAAAATGAGAAACAAAAACACAAAATACCAGTACATGCTATGTGTAGGCACATGTATGGAGATTGAAGGAACAAGCATCCTCCAAAGTAGATATAAAAACAACAAAACAAAATAGTTATAAGAAAAACACTTTGGAGATTGAAAAGGAATCAACTTAGAGACTGCTGAGGTAGATTTTACACCAAAAATAAGACTTAGTTCAAGAAAGTTGTAAAGGATACAAAAGGGGAAATCAACATAGTACAACAGAAATTATATAGTAGTGATAATGGGATACAAGAAGGAATACTACAACATGTATTTGACAGTCCTTATGGTGATAGAAATTGCTCCGATCCCTCAAAGGTACCAAAAAGAGCACAAGGACTCAATGGTTGTGCATCTAGTCACCATGTAATATCTCTAATTCTAACACGCGGTTCTATCAAGATTTTCATCACTCTTTGATCATGTTGCAACGAACCATAATCTTCCGGAAATCATCCAGGCTTAGCTGCAACAGAGCCAGCTATGTTTTAGTATTTAACCATAGTGTACAAAAAAATTCTAGATAGTCTATTCCACAATTTTTATACGAAGAATTAAAGTCACCAAAATTTTCATATTAATAAGATGTAAAGAGACTGGGAAGATATAAGAAAAAATATAAGTGAAACAGATTAATGCTGATAAAAAAAAAAAAGAAAAGAAAAAAAGAACTAGACTAACTAACGGAGTGCTTGCACTTAGAACAGCATATTTGGACAAGTATAAGAATCAAATGAATAAATTACATATAGCCCATATCCATGCTATAGTATTCAAAAAGATGGTAAAATATAAGACTAAAAGGATGTCCAGTCTTTTATGATGTCCTTACAAAACGTGTTCAAATTTCTTCTCAACATGGTTACTTACAGTAGTATAAGATTTGTAAAGGTTGCATTGCCTCCTAAAATTATCTTGAGCAGAAATTGTTTTATGAACAAATTATTAGATTAGGTTAAGTATATAATTGATTATATAAAGCTAAAACTTATATTTTTAAACAAGGTCAGGAAATAGTCCATTATGATTCCATTATGACGAAGAATAATCCATTATCTCAATTAATCAATTATATTTAATAATAATCGATTATTGATAGAATATAGGGTGATAGGATAGAAGGCACGAAGAAGTAAGCCAAAGGGTGGAAGAGTTATATTGGGGATATTTATATTAAATATAGATATATTCTATGAAAATATATGGATAATATTTATATTAAATAAAGATATATTCTAGGAAAATATATGGAAAATATTTATATTAGATAAAGATATATTCTAGAAAAATATTGGGAGGATATTTATATTAAATATAGATATATATTCTAGGAAAACATACGTAAAATATTTATATTAAATAAAGATATATTCTAGGAAAATATTTAGTATAATAGGGGCGAGAAATATTTAATATAAATAGAGCTAGATTCTATTGATAGGGTTAAGTTTTCTATTATCGAGTTGTTGACAGGCGGTTATGGCTACGGTCCTGTGAGGGAGGTTATGCTCCCAACTATCCTTTGTTTACAAAATTCTATTACCATTAATAAAAGAAATTCATTTGTTCATTAGCATTCATTCATTGTTCTGTTGCTTGTAGTGAGTGTGCGAGAGGTTGTTCTGAGGTTACATACCCAGATACCTAACAATTGATCCGACCTGCTGGATCGTTAAGGGAGTGCTGCCGAAAATCCTTAGGAGACGGGTGTCGGATCAAGAAGGGATCAAGAAGTAATCAAGAAACTATCGGATTCAGATTGAAAGGAGTGAAAGACATCATGGAGGGAAGAATGAATGCAATTGAAGGGAAACTAGAGAACATGGGGCTGAGATTGGAGAACGTGGAGCGGTCCATGGGAGAATTGGAGGCGGCAATCTGCAAAGATTTACAAGAATTGATGAGGATGATGGAAGGGCGAGTTCGAACACTAGATGGAAATTCAGATGGAAACCAGGGGTCTATCAATGGGAGAAGAGGGGACCAGCGAGAGGAAGAGGAAGGCAAGAGAGAGGGTGGATGCCAGGAGGAGCAACCAAATTGGAGGAAAGGGGTAGAGTTACCCATTTTTGAAGAGACTGATCTGTTGAATTGGATCAATAGAGCTAATAAAATTTTTGAACTACAAGGGGTGTCCGAGGAAGAAAAGGTGCGCCTAGCCTACATCAGCATGGAGGGAAGTGTTGGATAATGGTTCAGATTTTGGAGGGAGAAGGCCAGGACGGTTGGTGTGCAGGTTTAAAGGAGGCGATGGTGATCCGATTCGGAGGAAGAAACAGGGGGTCAATTTTCGAAAGATTGGCAGCCAATAAGCAATCGGGATTCGTGGAAGAATACATCCAAGATTTTGAAATCTTGGTGGGTCAGATGAAAGGAGTGGTCGAAGAACAGCTGATGGGGTACTTTATGACAGGGTTGTAGGAGGGGATTTGTAATCAAGTACGATAGCTTGATCCGCAGGAGTTGATGATCGCCATGAGAATGGCAAAGGATGTGGAGGAGCTCCACGGTGGCACAAAGGTTGGGGGCCGATGTATGATAAGGAATCAGTCTTGGGAAGAACCGAACGGTGCGATGACGTGGATGGAGTCCAGTCGACCTAGCCAGAGCTGAGCGGGAGCTACTGTGGAGAGCCGAGTGGGAGTCACGGTGAGTGTGGGGTCAAGAAGAAAGGAATGAACACAAGGGAACAAGGGTAGAAGGGCAACGACGAGTGGAAACACAGTGGAAGGTCAGAATAGGGGGAGGAACACACGATATCTACCATACCCCGGGCTCTTGAAACGGAGAGAAGAAAGACAGTGCTTTAGATGCGACGAACCGTTTGATCCTGGTCACCAATGCCCGAAAAGGGGTTTTAGAATTATGATATTGGAGGAGGACGAGTAGGAATTGTCACCACCCAAGCCTCCAGACCTGAATTGAAGAGGAACCATGAGATCAAGCTTCCTGGTTCCAACCTTAAGGACAAGGTTGTTCTACAACAGGGTGTAATGATAGGATATAGGGCGATAGGATAGAAGGCACGGAGAAGCGGGTCGAGCCAAATGGTAAGAGGCAGGGGAGCTGAACGGTAGGAGGCAAGGGGAAGCAAGTCGAACGGTGGAAGGTGGTGAAGAGCTATAACTGATCGGTTGAAGAGTTACTATATTCTAGGGAAATATACAGGGGATATTTATATTAAATATAGATATATTCTAGGAAACTATACAGAGAATATTTATATTAAATAAAGATATATTCTCGGGAAATATACGAGGGATATTTATATTAAATATAGATATACTTGAGATTAAAACTGATAAAATTATAATCTTAAGGGCTTAGAAGATCTCTCTCATTATCTTCTATTTTATAATGAAAACACAAGAGTACATGTAATACCAAGAGTCTGCACTAGACTACTAGGTACAGAACTAGGTACAGCTCATTAATAACTCTGCAGACTAGCCTAAATGATGATAGTTATGTGTAATGATTCTAACACTCCCCCTCAAGCTGGAGCATACAGATTGTATGTTCCAAGCTTGGAACAAATAAACTCAATCCGAGGTCCCCTCAATGACTTAGTCAATGCATCTGCGAGTTGGTCATTTGATCCAACAAATTTAGTACAGATTTCTTTTGACAATAATTTTTCTCGAACAAAATGACAATCAATTTCTATATGTTTGGTTCTCTCGTGAAACACTGGATTTGATGCAATGTGAAGATGTTAGGGTCTAAGGTGGGAGGATATTCGGTATAAGTTAATTAGAGTAAATAAATATAGTATTGGTTAATTAGAGTAAATAAATATATATTCCAGGAAAATATTCAATATAAGATATTCAGTATAAGTTAATTAGAGTAAATAAATATAGTATAAGTTAATTAGAGTAAATAAATATATATTCTAGGGAAATATTTAGTGAAAGATGGACGGGAAATAATTACTATAAATAAAGTTAGAGTCTAGGGTTAAGGGTAGGCTTTTGATTTGAGAGTTTTGTAAAGGAGATTATGCTCCAAGATAATTGACGAAGGTTATGCTCCCAATTATTGGATGACTGAAGGAGGTTAGACTTTAAAAGGAAGTGAGAATTTTGTTCACGGCGGAAGAAAGGGAAGGAGAGGGAACTTTTTCAAGATGTCATGAAAGGAAAGAAGGAGGTAAAGACAGGTGTGGATGCTAAGAAAGATAGTATGCAAGACATCAAGAAAGCAAGGAAACCCTCAATTGGAGGAGAAAGTTCAATAATTAGGAGAAGAAAAGAGAAAAGGATGTCATTGACAATAATGGAACTAGGAAATAAATGTATGAATATGTATTGTATTAACTCTGTAAAGTATGGAAAACTGAATTACAAGTAGGTATCCTAAGAAAGTCTCCCTTCCTCCATGGCAAGAATGCCCAGTCTTTACCCAAAAGATAATAACCTCCGGAACAGAAATAAAAGAAGACTATTTATAGTGTCGTCTTCCCGTGCCCTATCCTTTCTGATAACCTAATCTGCTTATACTAATTATCGTTTTGTACTCCTCTTTTATTCCTCTGCTTATATACTTATAACTTCCTAACATTAATCCACCCCTCAAAATCAACCTTGTCCTCAAGGTTGAAGTTAGAGAACTATTATTTGACGTAATGCTCCTCTTCCCAGGTGACGCCCTCCAATTTAGGTTGGGAAGTTTAGATGGTGGCAAATCCTCCTCCAGTATCTTCCATTCTTCTTAGATCCTATTAACTTCCAACATTCTCGTCACCTCTTTTCCAAAATCATAAGCCTGGAAAAAAGTATCTTCGATGTCTTTTGTTTGCCATGTACCAACCCAATCGTAAATTAAACCTAAAGTAGAGATTGAAGTGAATGATTTATCTCTTTTCATGTAGTGCGGGAACATCTCTGCTTTTAAATCATGTGGAACTTATACCTTTTTCCCTCCTTTCTTAGGAGCATCTAATGCCTGGTAGTATATATCGATCAACTTAAGTATATTTTCTTTCAGATTTTCCTTCTCCTTCTCATTCTCTTCATTGTAGTAAATTTTTAATGTCAAAAGACGATCCATGAGAGCCATCCAGCTGTCAGCTGCAACACCCAAGGCATTACTTGGTTGGAAACGAGTTTTCAGGAATAGTCTAAAATGTTCATCCTCAAGTTCCGTGGCTGAAAATGTACTAGGCTTCTTAGCACTGGAGTCCAATTGGATAGATTGGCAAGGGGTAGAATTTTCCATCCAAGGGAACTCTTTCTGAAATACTATAAAAGTTGAGGATGTTTGGAAACCCAGTACAAAAATCTCCATCAAAATCACCTCCAGTAATTTCATCTACCACTGAGCGAGTCCCAACACACGGGAAAAAAGTTGCATACTTGCTATGTCCAACAAAAGATTCTAACTTATCCACAGATGTGGCACGCATTATGTGAATGTCGCCAAAATGTAAACCTGGACATCCCCGATAATTTGGTCATTCTCATGTATTATACAAACTTGATCCTTCTCTAGGCATCCAATGGGATCTACAATTCCCACTAAATAGAAACAATCAGGCATATATAGCTTCCCTCCTCTAAGCTTCTTGCGTTCCTCCCTTGCAAGTATAGATAGATGATACTGAAAAAATGGCTCATCCAGAGGAATTCCACATAAAATCATTTTTGCCGCAATGTATTCATCCATGGTGCCATTATTAATGGATGCTCCGAGTGTGTTATGTATCCGAGCAGGGAACGTAACGAAATCACCCTCTCACACACTCAAAACAAGCAAAAGAATAATAAAAGAACGAAATTGAACGAATGAAAATCCTTTATTGATGGTGATATCTGGGTAAACACAAGTAAACAATAACTGGGAGCATAACCTCCTTCAGTCATCCAATAATTGGGAGCGTAACCTCCGTCAATTATCCTGGAGCGTAACCTCCTTTACAGAACTCACAATTCAAAAGCATACCTTTAACCCTAGGCTTCCCCTTTATTTATACTAATTAATTCCCTCCCAAAATGTACGGAATATTAGAAAATAATCCTATTTACTATAATTATCTTATATGAA
The DNA here is from genome assembly GCF_000741045.1 of Vigna radiata var. radiata. Taxonomy (NCBI): domain Eukaryota; kingdom Viridiplantae; phylum Streptophyta; class Magnoliopsida; order Fabales; family Fabaceae; genus Vigna; species Vigna radiata. Next base: position 84,384 of record NW_014543450.1, on the reverse strand, counting down.
TATATTTAGCCTTATTTACTATATTTAACTTATACCGAATAATATACTAAGATATGGCTTTGTTACTCTAATTATCCTTCGCTCAATATCTTCTCAGAATATCTCTCTTATTACCCTAATTAATTTCTTGCCCAATCCTAAACGCTGACAGTTAGGCTGGAGATCCTTCAACCATTCGGCTCAGGTCCTTCCCTGCTTCCCACCGTTCGGCCTGGTCGCTCCCTATTGTCCACCGATCGGCCTGGTCTCGCTCCTTTGTCTACCATTTAGTCTAACCCTTCTCCTTTTTATCCACCATTCGGCCTAACCCTTCCATGCCTTCCACCTTATACCCTAACATAGTGCAACACGCTTATTGGTGAAAACATGATTTGCATCTTCCAAATTACACTCTAGTAAAGCCTTGAAGAATTCATTTGGCACACCTCCATAGCTCAAAAGTGTAATAAGATTTTTAGATAAATAAGTTCTATTTAGCTTGATGCTTGTGTTCACTACCTCCAATGAATTTATGCTTTGCGTATTCAGACTAAGTTCTTTCTCAACTTTAATCATTGAATGCCTAACCTGCATTGTCCTTGGAAGAAGCTTTTTGGTAACCAAAAGAATGCCCTTAATTGTGCGACCCATGTGAAAGGGACGACACTGAATCACCAAAGGCAGTTGATGTGTGCTCAGCTTCAACTCCGTTTCTCCCAGACCCAAGAGATTGTTAATTTTCCCTCCGCCGACGTTGACAGATCCCTCCTGTCGCACCTCTGCCATCTTCTCACAAACGGTGCCCTGATTTAGTCCGCCAAACCTCCGCGTCAGAGCTTCAGTGAACATCTCCCAAGTCGGATGCCTGGTTTTCTCCCGCCAGAAGCAGAACCAATAGCTCGCCAAACCTCCCTTTATTCATCTATAGACGAGCTTCATCTTCTCCTTCTCCGTCATGCTCTCGAGGTCGAAGATTTCTCTACCTGTGCGATCCAGTGCGTGGGATCCGCAACTTCAAATGTAGAGTTCAACGCGCTTCCTCCAACTGCGTTTAACTTCTCATATGTCTTCTTCTGATTCCTCCTCCGAGGTTTCCGACGGTAGACGTTCGCGTCCAGCATTGACGGAATCACGTCTTTCTTCGGAGCTCTGATGCTGGTTCTTGGTTCATCGTTCTCGAGCGTGGCCAAACGCTTGGAATTCTCGAGTTACTGCTCTCATAAATGCTTTCAACTCTTCTACTATCGATTCAATCTCGACCAACCTTCCCTCCATTCTTCTTCTTCATCGCGCTCCGTTTGCTCCTCCAATACAGATTCGGCAAGTCGAACCAATCTGTTAGGTTACTTTATGACGATAACCTAATTTATTCCCTCTTCTCTCTTCAACACTCAATTAACAGAAAATAAATGTATGAATATGTATTTTATTAACTCTGTAGAGTATGGAAAACTGAATTACAAGTAAAATAAGGAAGTCTCCCTTCCTCCACTGGCAAGAATGCCCAGTCTTTACCCAAAAGATAATAACCTCCTGAACAAAAATAAAAGAAGACTATTTATAGTGTCGTCTTTTGGCGCCTTATCCTTTCTGATAACCTAATCTGCTTCTACTAATTACCGTTCAGTACTCCTCTTTTATTCCTCCACTTATATACTTATAACTTCCTAATTCTTTCTTGGGAAGATCTTGCAACAACTCTACTAAGGATAGTTGAAGGGAAAAGGAGAAGCATGTTATTTGAGAGTTTGGCATCAATAACACAGATTGGAATGTGGAAATTTTACTTGAGAGTTTGACAACAATAACATGGACTAGGAGTGGGGAAAATTTCATCCAAGAATTCAAGATATTGGTGTCCCAAGTAAATCCAACACCAAAAGATCAGTTGAGGAAGTATTTTTTGGCAAAGTTGTAGGCCCTATGCAAGAAGAACAAGATTCTCACCCACACCACCAATGTGGACATGGCTAAGTCTTGTCTAGGTGTTTGGAGAGCAAGGACACATGATAAGACTGTGGTGTTATCTGAAAGGAGTGGTTGGTGTTTGTGTTGAACCAAAGGCCCAGACTCAATCACATGCATAGGGATTCTTATGGCCAGTTTGCAGCTGATAATAACTGCAGTGACAATAATAGCTTGGGATGGAATGATGATATGAAAATATCAAACTTTATCATTGTGGATTCGGGGTTTTTGTGTATTACAGTTTTCAGCACCTCATTTCAAGTGATCAAGGAATTTAGCAACCTCTCAAAGAGCGTTTTGTGATTGCAGGGAGAAGTGAGAGTGATGCTCAGAAGTCTAATGGGCATATAGGAAAGTTCACTTGTAGAATTGAGAATTTTACTAGGTGGAAGGACTTGCTAAAGAAGAGGAAAATCACAGTTATAGATTCAAGAAATACTTCCAGTTATGAGAATTGCTTTTTTAGTCATCGTATATCTGTTGTGAACCAGAAAATGGAGGATAAATCTGTCACCAAGGAATCTCAGAAACGCTACTCAAAAGCTACAAAGGATTGGTGTTGGCGTGAGTTTGTGACACTCACCAATTTCTTTGAACAAGATTCAGGTTTTCTTGTCCAGGACAATTTCATAGTCTCGACTGAAGATTTTACTCAGCACGATTTTAAGTTGAGCAGCAATGACTCTCTTTTGGATAATTTGGAAAAAGAAGTTTATTTACATGGAAAGGTGAGAATTTCCTCACTTTGAATGAAATAATGAAGACACGAAAAATGTTACACAAATTCTTTCAAGCGGTTGGAAGTGAACCTCGAATTGGTGTATAGAAGTCGTTTGACACTATGTATTTATTTAGAGAGTGACAGGCTGTTGGCAAGTTCCAGATAAAGATGTTTGGGTGAGATACAAGATGGTTGTGGTGAATCAAAAGGACCCATCCAAGACCGTGTGGAAAGAATTGGCTATCTGCACAAAAACATGGAATAATTCTGTTTTGTAGTTCATGAAGGTGTCTGATTCGTTAGAAGCAATCGCAAGAGTTCTGGTAGGGCAAATATGGGATTGTTGTCCAGGGTTTGAGTATTCCATTTTAGAGGTTTTAACATCAGAGGATGATCGAATTGTTTTTAGAAATATTCTTTCCAGAGTTGGATTCTGTTAGAGATATTATATTTAGTTTATATTTATCTTTTATCTTCTAGTTAGTTTGTTATTATTTCTTATTTGTATTTTGGGCTTAGCCCATATTTCTTTCTACTATAAATAGAGAACCCTATGTATATATTCAACACAAGGGAGATTTCCCCTCATCTCTTTCACTATTTCATAGATTCCATTTAGTATATGGAGATAATCCTTCTCAACCACAAGTTACTTTGAGGAAGAAACTTCAGATGGATGTTGTTGGAATTGCAGGGGTTCTTACTGATCTTCAGGTCTATCATGACGATCCTGCAAAAGTGAAGTGCTTGCTTCTACCTACGAAGCTGTTTGGTAGACGTGATGGGAAGAAGGCCACCAAGGTTTATGAATCTTCCCCAAGTTTGATGAATTTGCTGATGGGAGATCGATTCTTGTAGCAAGTGCTAATCCAAGGGCAGAAAGGAAGCCTTAAGGCAGCTATGTGGGAAGTTGTTGCAACAATTAAGGATCAGTTTCTAGACTTCAACCTTGAGAACAAGGTTGTTACTACAGCAGTGCATAATGATAGGATATGTAATGTGTATGTTAGGAGGAAACATTAAAAAGTAGTTGTTAGTTGGGTTGTTAGGTGGAGTGAGACTTTATATGTATAGTTGGAGGGTCTTTGTATGCAGGGACGTTTTTTGGATGTTTGGAGAATTGTTGATAGGATCATTGCCATCCTGTGTGAAGGGGACATTGTTTCTTGTATGCATTCATGTTGTACTTGTTGCCTAGAGTCTATAATACAACATCTATTCAGTTAGTTTAGGTGTTTGCAGTGGTTTTCCTAGTTTCCTCTATCTAGAAACCTAACGGAATCAAACTAGTCTACAAATTTCTTTAGTGGTTCTTCTAAAATCTCTTTTTGTTTATCTTCAATTTCTAGTGTTCTTGAAGTCCCTTAATCATTGCATTCAATTATTTTTTGTATCAACGGTTTTTAATGCAAAAGTTTTCCTTTCTTTGAAATTATAAAGAATTTTTCTATCAATCAACTCACCCCCTTATTAATTTTGGTTTTAGCTATTCTTTGTTTTACAAGATTTAGTGATTACCGATCAAAATTCATGTTGAAAATTATAAAGCCTTGTGGTTATTCAATGTTCTTGATCTCCGGCCAAAATAACATAACAAAATCAGTGAAAGAACTTGTGTTCCTTACCTTTCCATCTCCATCACTATCGAAGAAGTGGATCATATCAACTAACTCTTTGTCTGTCCATAAAAAATCATGAGCAGTAGCTGCCCTTTGTATATCCCTTACATTTAAAGTTCCTTTTCCAGCTTCTGCATGCCACAAAACAACTTCCCTGTCAATAAGTGTGACATCCCAAAATATCATATACACATATAATATAATAGGATTCAGCTATTATAATGTGTAAAAATAGTTGAGATAGAGATAACAGTATTAAATATGTATACAATCATCCATAATACAGAGGGAATTAAAACGAAATAAACCTTGAGTGCAAGTTCTAAAGTTCACCAAAATACAAGGCTATTAACTTTAAAGAGGCCTAAAGATTGTTTTTCAAAATAACAAGTTCTTAAAAATAAAAGTTGATAAAAGTCCTAGGAACTAGGAGTTGGGTCTTCTTCAGTCTCTAAAGCTTGCTCCAATGGAACATCATCACCTACTGCTCACATCCAAAGGATTGGATGATCATCGCAAGGAGGAAGGCAAACACATACAAATGCACGGGTGAACTAGGTCTCAAACAAACATACTGTGGGAAATCAAATAGTATTTTAGGAAAGAATAAATTAGGAAATTTGTGTATTTCATTACAAGTATATATTTTATTGTAATCGGTACAGATTTGAATAAATAGGGACAATCCCATAAATCAAGGGATTCTAGAATAGAATATAGTTATTT
>NW_014543450.1:74855-78506 GCF_000741045.1 Vigna radiata var. radiata | reverse complement strand
TGCTCAAGTATATGACGTAAAGGTGAAAACTTTGGCAGCAAAACAAGGGAACAAGACTGTTACAGAATATGCCAATCAGTTGAAATCATTATGGATGGAGCTAGACCATTATAGAGTCATAAAAGCCAAATGTACTGAAGATTCAGCACTTCTCAAGGAATATATCGAACAAGACAGAGTTTATGATTTCCTTGTTGGTTTGAATCCTGAATTTGATCAAGTTAGGATTCAAATATTGGGGAAGCAAAAGGTACCATGCTTCAATGAAGTGGTGGCTATTGTGAGAAGTGAAGAAAGCAGAAGGGGTCTCATGTTGGAGAGTCCAGCAGTAGTAGAGAACTCAGCAATGGTGGCTGACCATAAAGGAGATCAGANGTTGGNCATGGTAGCCGAACAGAAGAAAGGAGGATCAGCAAATGTGGAGAAGAAAGGTGATGGTCTCTGGTGTACCTACTGCAATAAGCCTCGTCATACCCGAGAGAGGTGCTGGAAGTTGCATGGGAAGCCTTTAAATCGAGATCGAGAAGGGGGACACAGAGGAGGCCCCTCAAGGAAAGGAGGACAAGTTTATGTTGCTGCTGGAACAAATGAAGGAAATAATCCAGAAGCTGCTGCCCATCTTAATCAAGAGGAGATAGAAAGGGTGAGAACCTTTCTTAGTAAGCTGGAAAAACCTACAGGTGTGTGTTCTTTGGCATATTCAGGTAAGTTTCCACTTTCTTTTGGATTAAATGTCTCAGATACACCCTTTAACAATTACTGGATATTGGACTCTGGAGCCACAGACCACATGACACCATTAGCCAAACACTTCTCCACATATTCCCCATGTCCCAGCAACAAGAAAATTGCCACAGCAGATGGAACCCTTATAACTGCAGCTGGTCAAGGAAATATCCAAATCAATTCTTTAATAACCTTAAAAGATGTTCTCCATGTCCCAAAGTTGTCCACCAACCTAGTCTCTATACGAAAACTTATAAAGGATTTGTCATGTAAGGTTGTTTTTTACAACGATCATTGTGTATTTCAAGACAAGGATTCGGGGAGGATGATTGGACATGCTAGAGAATGGAATGGCCTTTATTATCTTGAAGATCCAAATTTGTCCAACAAAAACAGAATCTCTCATTCCTTCATATCTGAATCTTTGATGAGCAACAAAGAAAAAATCATGCTTTATCATTGTCGGTTGGGACATCCCTCCTTTGGAGTGATCAAAATTATGTTTCCCTCTCTGTTTACAAAGTTAGATGTTGAGAGTCTTCATTGTGAGGTGTGTGAACTTGTTAAGCACAAGCGTGTATCTTTTCCAATAAGTAATAAAATTAGCAATCTCCCCTTTTATCTTGTTCATACTGATGTATGGGGACCTTCTAATGTTTCAAATGTGTCTGGTGCTCGATGGTTTGTCACCTTTATAGATGATTGTACAAGGGTCACTTGGGTTTTCCTACTTAAAAAAAAAATCAGAAGTCAGTTCTGTCTTCCTAAACTTCCACTCCCTGATAAAAGGTCAGTTTGGTGTTAATATTAAGAGGCTTAGGTCCGATAATGCCAAAGATTACTTCAATCATGTCCTTAATTCTTTTTGTCAAAAAGAAGGTATAATTCATGAGTCCTCTTGTGTCAAAACACCGCAGTAGAATGGGGTCGCAGAAAGAAAAAATGGGCATCTATTAAATCAGACTCGGGCATTGTTGTTCCAAAATAGTGTTCCAAAAAATCTTTGGGGGGAAGCTGTTCTTATAGCAACACACCTTATCAATAGACTACCCTCTAGAGTCTTAGGATCAAAAAGCCCTATGGAAGCTTTGTCGTCTTTCTATCAAACCTATCCACTACAAATAATCTTAAACCAAGAGTTTTTGGGTGCATCTCATATGTCCATATTCATAGTACAAACAGGGGGAAACTTGATCCTAGAGCCTTAAAGTGTGTCTTTGTTGGTTACTCACTCACTCAGAAAGGGTATAAATGCTACCACCCCCCATCCAAAAAATTTTGTGTCTAGGGATGTTACCTTCAATGAACAAGAGGGCTATTTCCATCAACCTTATCTTCCGGGGGAGAGTTTCAGGGAAGATAAGGAAAGTAGTAATTCTGGTTTTCCCATTCTTCCAAACTTGATATTTGAACCTAAACTAGATGAAATTGAAGCTGTACCAAGTGAAATAGGTCAAGAAAGTGAAATTAATTGTGAAGCTGATCAAGGAGATGTTGAAGCTGGAAAATTTGGTAAGAAGCTGGTATACTCAAGGAAGACTAAGGCCATTCCAGGATCAAGCAATGTTCAAGAATCCAACTCAAATCCACAAAAAGAGGTAACAATTTTTTCTCCAGCTGTGCAGGCTGAAATTGAAACCCAAAATATCTTGAAATTGAAACCCAAAATGATCTTGACCTCCCAATTGCCATTAGAAAAGGGTCAAGAAAATGCACCAAACAGCCATTCTACCCTCTCTCAAATTACCTGTCCTTTGAAAATTTCTCTCCTACCCATAAAGCCTTCCTAGTAAACCTAAACACTACTCTTCTACCTAATACCCTATCTGAGGCGTTGTCTGATAGAAAATGGAGGCAAGCCATGGATGTAGAGATGGAGGCATTAGAGAAGAACAACACCTGGGAGTTAGTCACCTTACCAATAGGAAAGAGGCCAGTTGGATGTAAGTAGGTTTATACAGTGAAATACAAGGCTGATGGATCAATTGAGAGATATAAGGCAAGACTAGTTGCCAAAGGGTTCACCCAAACCTATGGAGTTGATTATTTGGAGACCTTTGCTCTGGTTGCCAAAATGAACATAGTTAGGGTGATATTTCTCTTGCTGCCAATTATGGCTGGAACTTGGAACAATTTGATGTTAAGAATGCTTTCCTACATGGAGACCTTGAAGAAGAAATTTATATGGAGATACCTCCGGGATACGGTAGAGACGTTGTTACCAACACTGTTTGCAAGCTGAAAAAGGCATTATATGGGCTAAAACAGTCCCCCCGTGCATGGTTTGGCAGGTTTACTAAAGTTATGACAGGTCTAGGTTACAAACAAAGCCAAGGGGAGCATACTTTGTTCTTTAAACATTCCAAGTAAGGGGGAGTAACAATATTATTGGTGTATGTGGATGACATAATATTAACTGGAGATGATAAAGAAGAGCAGCGATTGTAGAGCCAATGCTTGGGCAAGGAATTTGAGATCAAGACCTTGGGAAAACTAAAATATTTTTTGGAAATTGAAGTTGCCCACTCCAAGAAAGGGATATTTATATCCCAGCAGAAGTATATCACTGATTTGCTCAAGGAAACTGGCAAGGCAACGTGCAAACCTGCTAGTACCCCATTAGAACCAAACATAAAGCTTGGAAATGCAGAAGAAGACGTTGCTGTTGAAAAAGAGATGTACCAGCGATTAGTGGGCAGACTTATATATTTGTCTCATACCAGGCCAGATATTGCCTATGCAGTGAGTTTAATTAGCCAATTTATGCATAGCCCAAAGGAGACCCATTTACAAGCTGCCCATAGAATTTTACAGTACACTTGAGAATTAAAATGTAAAATAATACTAGAGGGCTTGATTGATCTCTCTCATAATCTTCTATTTATAATAATAAATTGATACAAGAGTACATGATAATTAGAGTAA
>NW_014543450.1:63300-71253 GCF_000741045.1 Vigna radiata var. radiata | reverse complement strand
CTCTCATAATCTTCTATTTATAATAATAAATTGATACAAGAGTACATGATAATTAGAGTAACCTAGACACAATATAATCATGATAATTAGAGTAACCTAGACACAATATAATTATGATAATTAGAGTAATCTATACACAATATAATCATGATAATTAGAGTAACCTTAGACACAATATAATCATGATAAATAGGATAAATATCCTAACAAGTACCTTAAAGGAACTCCAGGAAGAGGGATTCTATTCAAAAGGAATGGTAATGTGAAGCTTGAAGCCTATACTGATGCTGATTATGCAGGGTCAATTGTGGAAAGGAGGTCAACTACAGGATATTGCACCTTTCTTGGAGGAAATCTTGTGACTTGGAGAAGCAAAAAGCAGGGTTTAGTGGCTCGGTCCAGTGCTGAAGTGGAATTCTGAGCCATGGCACAAGGTATATGTGAGTTGCTATGGCTTAAAATCATCTTAGAAGACTTGAGGATAAAATGGGAAGAACCTATGAAGCTCTATTGTGATAATAAGTCAGCAATCAGCATAGCCCACAACCCAGTGCAGCATGATAGAACAAACCATATTGAAGTAGACAGACACTTCATCAAAGAAAAGCTTGATAGTGGCTTGATATGCACTCCATATGTGTCCTCTCAAGATCAAATTGCAGACATTCTTACCAAGGGGCTGGGCTGCCACAATTTTGAGAAGATTGTATCCAAGCTGGGAATGGAAAACACCTATTCACACTTGAGGGGGAGTGTGGGAAATCAAATAGTATTTTAGGAAAGAATAAATTAGGAAATTTGTGTATTTCATTACAAGTATATATTTTATTGTAATCGGTACAGATTTGAATAAATAGGGACAATCCCATAAATCAAGGGATTCTAGAATAGAATATAGTTATTTCCTAAAATAGCTTAGGTCTCCTGTATATATCTTGTATGATCTCTTTGTAATAAAGATATCAATTTCCATTTAACCTAATTTCCCAGACATACAAATCATTCCAATTCAATCTAGCATTTCCAAGAACGTCCATACACATAAACATGTAAGTCATCATAAGCATAAACATATTTATTGCACAAAACTCATTAAAGCAAGTATCCTATCATGTTAAGACTTCTAGACACGTCCGGACATAGAATGTATGTAGAGCTGGGGCGGGTTGTGTACTTGTTATGGCCCCTACTGCTTTGCAAAGCCATTGCCGAAGGGTTCCACCCAACCATACACAAGGCTAGTCCGTTACTACGGTATAGACCTCCAGTGATAGCGTCTACCTAGGACCTCCCACTACTCCCACCACACGCGTCAATCCTCTCTAAGTGAGAATGAAAGACAATTGGAGTGTTAAGGATAACCCCCCATATGGAAGCCTCTCACATTCATTCAATACACTAATTGATCTCACCGAGAGATCGCAATTTCATAACTGATCCAACCACTTTAATCACATGATATACCTCCAGTGCCATATTACTTCATATACACACCATACAACAATCAACCATTCTTACTTTGCAATAAAAGTCAAACACACCTTTAATTCATCAAAAGCAATTAACTGGAAAACTTGAACCGAACATTTTAAGCATGGGCCGAGCACTTAGTGCATTGGCCGACCATTGGAAAAAGGACTAAGTGTCGGGATCGAGCACCCTTTGACAGACCGAACGGTCATGAGAAGGGCCAATCTTCTCTGACCGAGACCCACCAGACCGAACAGTCATGAGAAGGACTCATCCTTCTCTAACCGAGACCTACTAGACTGAACGGTCATGAGAAGGACTCATCCTTCTCTGACCGAGACCCACAAGACCGAGAGTAATACTGTATCGAGGACAACACTAGATCGAGAACAATACATGGCCGAGAGCAATGCAAGGCCGAGAACAATGCAACGCCGAGAGCATCTAAGACCGAGAACACACATGGCCGAGAGCAATGCAAAGCCGAGAGCATCTAAGACCGAGAACCACATGGCCGAGAGCAATACAAGGCCGAGAGCAATGCAAGGCCGAGAGCACCTAAGACCGAGAACCACATGGCCGAGAGCAATGCAAGGCCGAGAGCATCTAAGACCGAATACCACATATGGCCGAGAGAAAATGCAAGGCCGAGAGAGAGATCCAGACCGAACGGTTTCCAATATGGCAAAACTCAAGTGGGGCAACCCATGTATGACCGAGAGTAACACAAGACCGAACGGTCATGGGAAGGGCCAATCCTTCCCTGACCGAGACCCATAAGACCGAACGGTCAAATTATGCAGAACTCTGAAGAATTCTGTAGAATCTGGACAACACCTTCTATGACCATTTCTAACAATTTACCAACTTCTAACACCTTTAATTCTTGCTTTAGATATAATTAAACCTTTCTCAATGATTCTAAACATCTCCATTACCGTTCTAAACTGATTTACACTCCACTCTAACTCTAAAATACCAATTTTCCCAACTTAGGGATCCAAAACCCAATCTTACCACTTTGCACCTGTTTTGGCCAATTTAGTGACTCAAGCAAGTCACAAGACAGTAGATAAAACTGCGGCAACAGTCCAAAAACGCTGCAGACCTCATTTGCTCAAAACCACTACCTCACTTCCTCTAAAATGACCTAAAATTGACCCTAAAGACACTTGATTTCCAATCTAACAGTACCACAACAGAATTTTCGTGCAAAACAGTTCCAACACACACCATTTCAGCATTCTAAATCATCCCAAAACAGTTTATAGTCATCAATCACCAAATTCACATAATACACACTTCCATACATGCATTTCAAGTTATCTAGAATCAAATTCATGCTTCCACAACATACCACTACAAAGTTTGTCATTCATTCACAGCACACAATCAAATAAGAAATAGAACTAGCTCCCATTACCTCTAGTGTTGACAACCAAGCTCAAGAAGGAACCCTAGACCACTTGCTTGCACTCCCAAAATGTTAGAATCACCTATAAATCATCAATTAATGATGGAAAACGAATCTTAAAACTAAATGGAAGCTAGATTATGGAAGAAAACGAAATGGGTTGCATGCAACAAGTTCAATCGCATGCTTACAACCCTAGGGCAACGAGAAAAGGGGTTTTCTTACCGGTTGGAGGAAATCGGAACTTCAATTGGTAGAAACGTTGCTCTTGAAGTCCTAAAGGCCTAGATAGTTTCAAATCAACAAGTTAACGGATCAATCTTGAGTATTGTTAGAGAGAAGGTAGAGCATAGAGAAGAGGGTTTTGCTTTTAGAGAGAGAAAGTGTTTGAAAGGAAAAGGGGAAAACTGTTCTTCAGAAAGAGAAATGGGCTGTGAACTTAGAATATCAAGGGTTTTTACTTTACTAATATGGTCCACCCTATCCTATACTGTCACGTGTTTTCCACTTAAATGATATTTTTCAAGTCCTTACATTAAGTATGTGGATGAATTAAAAGAAGCAAAGAAATAGATGGCAAAAGAGCTTCTTTGTTCACCGGTACATTAACAAAATTCACAAAAACCCTCAAATAAATAATGGCTAAAACTATGTGTATTGTGTTTAATTTAAAATGAAAAGGGAATAATACTAGATCAAATTTACCTCACCACCAGTAAAACAGAATTGTAAGACTATCTATACTGATGCTAAATCTTTCATACTTCACAACACACATATGCAAGAAGTTACAAACTGAGATAATAGTCCCATAAAGTCAAATTAATAGTGCAAACAAAGGTAGTCAAACTGATAGCTTATAGAACAACAATCAACTACAACATTATATGAGCAAGAATGTGGCTTCTCGGACCATTACATCAACTTAGTAAAAGTAATAGTTATTTTTTTCTAAATGTCCAAGAAGTTGAAAGTGACTATTATAAAATAAATTTTAAACCTAATTTATCCTTACAAAACTAATTAAAAAGATGAAATTTGCACTCATCTATATACTATAATTTGATCAAATATCTAGGTGATATGACATTTCAAACACACTATCACGACAAAAAGTGGGCTTCTTGAGCGTAGGAGTAGAAATATGTCGGTGATCTGATTGAAACTCAATAATGGGTAACACAATAGGTTTAACGAACTTTGTTAGGATAAACTTTGATACAGAAAATGAACTTTAGGTCTAAATCAGTCTTATAAAACTAGCTTGTAGAATGAGATTAACAATTATTTATATACTATAGTTTGAATATCTTTACTCGATATGTGATCTTCATCAATAATAATAATAATAAACAATTGTTTCCCATTTAATTAAAGTGATCAGATTGGCTTGGCTTACACATAATTCTGATTACCTCAACAAGTGCACTTTTTAATATGGGCATGATATAACACAATTCCTCTTTGATGAATATAGATCTCATATGCAAACATGACTTTCCCAATTGATCTCTATCCATTATTCTTGGTCATTAGCATACAAAAAATAACACCTTAAAGATATTACTAAATTACCATCAAGCTGGAAGAAGTGTACAATGAGCTCATCCTCCGTGAGTTGCAGCCGACTTGCAAACTGTTGATGTTGAATTGAAACAGTTAAAGAGCAAAAATCAAAAGAAGATTCAATACATACAAAGTAATTATAAACAAGGAAAAAGATAATTTGAATAGTGAATTCAATACAAACCGATTTTTTGTTCTTCTTTCTTCCCTTTTCTTCTTGAGTTTGATTGTTTCCCTTTTTCTCAGTCTTGTTAAGGTTCAATACATTCTGGTCAGGTAAATATGAACCTTCGGCAGAGTTTTGCAAGGAAAGAGCAATTGCCTATTATTCACACACATCATAAAGTTAAGATGCTTTTATTCATAGCATTATGCAACACAGCATCATAGCAACATGATCAGGATGTAAATCAAACAAAACCAACACAATGTAAACATTAAAACTACCTGCCTCAAAGCTTCATCATCATCATAATCAATGTACTCTGAATTACCAACATCCTTCTTCCCAGAGACTCCGTCTTTCTTTTTCAAACCTTTGTTCTTCACCTGAAGTTGGTATTAAGCAAAAGAATTGAAATTGTAAATGTCAAAATAATTTTCAAATTAGAAATAAGTCAATAAGTACTAAAACCCAAAATGCGAAAAACCATTTCGTTCATATCAAACCATTCAATGGCAAAATCAAAATACAAAAAAAAAAAAAAAAAAAAAAAAAAAAAAAAAAAAACTTTTACCGACAAAAACAACTCAGTTTGGCAAAGCAAACTAGGGAAAAATAAATCCCAATAACCCGATTTCATTAAAATCACAAACAACACTCTAAGATGTTTTCTAACATTATTTATAGAAAAGCAAGCAACACACTCATTGGGACACATTTTTTGTTAATGACCAAAATTATTAGAAATCACTACAATTTAATGAGCTCTTCTATAATTTAATGAGCTCTTCTACAATTATCAAGGTCCCGTCTATAATTTAATGAGCTCTTCTAAGTATTTGGCAGGTTCAAATAACTATTAACCAACAGTAGAGAATGTGTTAGAATCATGTATTACTAGCACCCCTATTGTAATCATCAAAGAATTCATTCTCATAATGCCGACTGCCAACATGTGTTGCTGCTCCAATGGTTACACAACTTATTCGCAACATGTAAAATTGCCTTAACGTTTAAACTTAATAGAAAATTGATACATTCCTAAAATACATTCACTTTTACAACCACACTATAGAATAACTTCACAAAATAATATCTGAAAAACAGCATTTATATTAAAAATAAAATGAAGACCCACCTTCCTTTTCCGTAACCCAGAGGAATTTTTAGTTGCAAAGTCTTCATCTTTACGATCTTCATCATGTTCACTTGAAGAACTTGAACCAGGTCCTGCCTCGTCTTCGGGTAAATACTCTTCATCATCGTCTTCTTCAACCTTCTTCTCTTTTCCCTTCTTAGCGGTGCGAAGATGAGAACTTTTCAAGGAGAGAGCCATTTTGGGCAAGCCCAGAGCCTCCAACCTGGCTCTGTTCTCCGCGATTCTCGACAGCCTCTGTTTCTCGTATTCCGTCACACCCTTCTTCCCACTGTCCATAGCATGCCCCTCCTCGGACTCTGACCCTGAAACCGAAGCGTTGTCGGATTCGGAATCAGAGGTTCCCCGCTTCGCCATTTCGGATTGTTCTGTGATTTTTGCCATGCTTGTTCCATTCAGTTCCACCACCACCGTGTGAACAAAGAGTACCCATGCGTTTTGCTTTGGGCCTCTTTGGACAAGTGATCACCGGGCTGTTTCTTACCGCACCTCCCTTCTTTCTTACTGTACTCCCATAAAATCCATAAATTTCATTTTACCATTTTTCACCGTCCGGTGCTTCCTCCACCACTTGAGAAGCGTGGGACTCCACTCTGTTCGGCCTCTGCCAGTGGTGGCGGGGACTCGGTCGGCAGTCTCGCAGACTTGACCGGTGGCGAGCGACGTGCGAAGCTTTCTCCACGTAATGGTCCTCATAATATTTCTGGATAAAAAAACCTCATGGTGAACCAGGGCTGAACTAAACATGGGCTCGGATTTAAGACAATGGGCCTCTGCTGTTTTCACCCGAAATTTTAATTTTTTTTCTTTTAAAAAATACTCTAGATGGAGACCTAAATAAATTCTCTTTATATAGATTTACAACTAAAATTTTGTTTCGGCTTTTTATGGAAGATGTACTCCTTAATGGGAATGTGTTTTTCTTGTGTTAAAAAATTTAATACGCAATGAGCATACATTTTTAGTGTGTATTGTTTTAAGAGACACAATGGAAATCGAAATTTGTTTTCAAACTTTAGGAAGGAGTAAAATAGTAATTTGCTACATTATGGTAGAAGTGAGAGGTGAAAAAGGCAAAAGTTGTGGATGAGAATAGAATCACAGAACGTTGTAAAAGCTTTTTCTATATATAAAACAAAATTCATTAAGCAACTTAATCACATTATATTATAGAAAATTTGGATGATGATACTTAGATAATATTTTTTTTTACAAGATTTGAACATCATCTACGTGTCATTTTGTGATTGGTTCATAGTGGTGTTTATGATTATTATTATTGATTGTGGAGTAATTTTGGACCAATCACATAATGATACATAGATGATGTTCAAATATTATAAAAAAAATATTGTGTGAGTATCATTATCAAGAAAATTTATACATAAACTTTTTCACATATAAGACACTCACTCAAATAAAAAGAAGTTATAAATACACTTTAGTTCTTAATATCACATGATGAGAGATATATCATGTTAATTTTGTCTAGTATGTTTTAATATTTACATTGAAAGTAAGATGATATCTTTAATGTTGTGTTCGGATGGTAAGATTTGTGCGAGATGATTTGGGCGAGATGATTTGAATGGATTTGAGTGGATTTGAGGGTAATTTTTTTGGGGTTACTCCCTGTACCTCCCCAATTCCATCCCCCACCCCCCCATTCCATTTTTACCCTTTGCTCTATTTTTTCTATTCCAATTTTATCCTTTAGCAAAAATTTATATTTAGAAATAAAATTTTATGATTTTATTCTCCCACCCCCACATAACCTATTTATTCTTTTTTTTATCTTCATGCTTTCATCTTTACGCTTTCTTCTCAGGAATTCTTTGTTCTATTTTTCTAGAAATTCTTTCTCCCATTCTTCTTGTATTTCAAGTGATAATGGAGATATCGATTTCTCCTGGAAGAATTTGTCCTTGAATTATATTATATCTCTGCATTACATTGGTGGTGTTGTATTCAACCTTTAACCAGCGATCCTCTTCGAGTCGAGGTTAGTAATACTTTCATAAAACCGCTAAACGGATGGCGACTTCTATTTACCCTTAAACGGATCCGTTTACGGATTCCCACATCCGTTTAAGCGTTTTCTAGATTATTTTAGATTATGTTTTTGTTAGTTTTATTTTTTAAGATTTGTTTTTATTAGTTTTATTTTTTAAGATTTGTTTCTAT
>NW_014543450.1:47918-62885 GCF_000741045.1 Vigna radiata var. radiata | reverse complement strand
TAAAAACATAAAAATAGGAAACGGATGTCGACATCTGTCGCCGTTTCCGTGCCTGAACGTCTTCTTCTTCAATACACACAACACAGAGCACACAAATAACACAGAACTCAACAGCAGACCACAGAAACCTCAACAAACACACCAACCAAATATCAACAATAGAGAAAGCACCAAACACAACCGCACTGCCCAACACACCCACAAAACGAAACCAACGTCTACACCTCTCCGCACCGCGCCGGACCGCCACACACTCACCGCACCGCCACCCGCCGCACACCAACAGGCCGCACAAAGCAACAACAGGTTCAGGGAGGACTGAGAGAGTGAGAGTTGCAGAGAGCATTTGAAAATGAAAGCTTTGGTGGGGGTGGGAATACGCGAAGGAGGGAATCTTGAGTCTGTGTGTGTTCAGAGTGTAAAAGAGGCAGGGTAGGTTAACTTTAGTAAATAGGGGTATAAAGGTAAAAATAAAAAAAACAAAAAGGTTATTTTTGTATTTAAAAGAAAATCCAAAAAAATTGGGGGGTGGGGGATGGAATTGGGGAGGTACAGGGAGTAACCCTCATTTTTTTGTTGTTTTTTTGAGTGGATTTGTAGGTAATTGAGAGTGGATTTGAAGGTAAAATTTGTGAAAATTAGTGTGAGATTTGATTGATGTAAAAGATTTTTATAATTTGTTTAATTGATAGAAATTGAAGATTACCAAAATGTCCCTATTTATTAAAGTAATATAAAATGATATTTGTTAAAGTTATATTTAATTGTAAAAATGTTTATAAAGAATAAAAAATTTAAAAAATTATTAAAATTAATTTTTAAAAAGTAAAAAAATTATAATTTAGTAAATAAATTTATTTTTAAACGTAATATTTGTTTGTAATTTAATTTACTATAAAGTAGTATGAATTTATTTATTATGGAGTGTGATTGATTAATTTTGAGTTAAAAATAAAAAATGCAAGTATTGTTAATTATATATAATGATATCTCCACTCAAAATTTTTTTCAAATCATTTTAAAGTTTTTTTTTTGCAATTTTTAATGTGATATTATTTTTATAATGTCTTATTTAGATTTATTCCATTAAAAAAGATTTATTTATATAAAAATAATATTTTTGAAGTTATCACAAGATATAATTATACCAAGATTTGAGTAGATCTTCCCTGTTTCTTTCGTTTTCGAGAACCCTCCTTTTATATAAAACAACTATGTTTCTTTTGCATTTCATATGCATTCATTATCTTCCTAGTAACTATTTTTTTTTTATTTCTTTATTTTTTCATTATCGCTCAGAACACAAACCCCAACCCTCTTACCTCCAATTCACTGATAATTACTTTTCCAATTTCCAACACACACAACATCAACCATGGGTTACAAAGACGGTGAGCCATTAATGGAATAATCCGACCGTGAGCCTTCTCCGGAGCCGCGCCACCTGCTCGACGATTACGAGGATGATGTCAACGACGAGTGGTAGGGCCGGGATCGGTCGCAGACGCCGATTTACGACAACGATTCAGCGTGCTCGATGCTGGGAATTTAATAAAACATTGAGGGTACATATGACTTTTACCTACAAATCCCTCCTAATCTCTTCTCTATCGCGGGTGACCGAAAATCTATCTATCCTGCAAATCCGTCATCGCAAATCCTCGCTTTTCCTCTCAAGCGAACATGAAAGACTTTGTCTTTCTTCGCTCATAAATCCACATGAACAGTTAAATCTGTTCAAGCGAACACAGGCTAGAGTACGGAGAACACGCAATTAAAATTAAATTTAAAATGTTAAAGAAGTTTGTGAAATGTGAAAAGTGATTTTTTACTAACAAGTGTTTGAGAAAATTGAATGGAGTGGAGATAAGACAGGTATATATGTATTAAGGAATGCAGTCTTTGTCTGTTCTTTTATGGAGTAGGAAAGTAGGGTTTCTGTAGATAACTTCTGAATTTTTACGAGTCAAAGATGTTGAGTCCAAGAGACAGATTCTGATCATCATTGGAAGATTTTTTTCCTCCATCAGATACTAACTTAATTACAGCTCATATTATCTTTTATTACAAACTATTTTGTAATTAATAATTGTTTTGATAGTTAATGTTAAAAATTAATTTATAGTTTAATTCATAAATTTTTATATTCTTTTATTTATAGCATAGACTTTTTTAAATTTTAATAATTTTTATTTTATATAATTATTAAAATTAGTTATTATTTAATGGTTTCTAGTAAAAATATATTAATTAGTTAGATATTAATCAAATTTATATTAAATGTGTTTTTATCTAGTCCAAAAAACTACTAAAGAACGATTTAAAAGATTAAGTGATTTTTTTTTATTATGAAACAATTTAAATTTATGTTTATTGAGACAATTTATACATATTATAATATTAAAGTAAATATTATTTTAATAAAACATAGGTCACAATTTATATGATTACTATAAATATCATTAATATTATATATTTATTTTATAATTATTTATAACTCTATTCTTCAGAAAATAAATTTACTTAGTATAAATTGATGATAATATTAAAATATAACTTATATATTATCAATATATTTATTGTCTCTTTTATTACTGTTAACATTAACTTCAAACAAATGAATCATTGCTGTTGAATAATAAGAAAAAGACATGTAAATAATAATATAAATGACACTATAAAAAATTGTAAAGATCGTATCGACCTTATAAAAAAGAATAAGAATATTTAACTTTGTAACACTTAATTTCTTTTATATTGTAATAAGTAATTTTATTTACGTCCTATAATTCAAAATTTGGTTTTCTTATAATTATTATATTATTGACATGAAGTATCAATAGATTTTGTTAACAATTAATTTTAGTTGAATCATGAACTTTTATTTTAATTACATTTTGTTTTATTTATAAAGTTAAAAATGTGAGAGTTTTTTAGATCGAGGAGACTTATGCTTTGTTCACATGTAAGGATTTGTGGGAGATAATTTGGAAGAGAGTGATTGAATGAATTAAGGAGATTTGAGGGTAAATTTTTTTGTTGTTTGTTTGAGTGGATTTGTAGGTAATTGAGAGTGAATTTGGAAATATAGTTTGTGAGAAATGTACAATTTGATTGATGTGACAGATTTAAAAATTTTATTTAATTGGTAGAAATGAAAGATTACCAAAATGGTCATAGTTATTAAAGTAATATAAAATATTATTTGTTAATGTTATATTCAATTATAAAAGTGCTTATAAAAAGTAAAAAATAAAAAATAATAATTAAAAATAATTTTTAAAAAGTAACAAAAATATAATTTAGTAAAATATTTTTTTTTAAATGTAGTATTTGTGGAATAAGAATAAATATGTTAATAACATAAATTCGTGGAATAAATGAAAAAAAAAAATATAACTATTGATCTTTGAAATTGAATAAAAGAATATATTATAAAGAGTAAAGTAGAAATAATAATTGTGGACACAAAATATATAAGTTATCAATGTTATAAAAGAATTATTTTTCTAAAATATTATTAACTTTATATATATGTAAATATAGATTACAAACACGTCTTCAACAACTTCATCTCTTTTAAACACTCATAATCCAAACCCTCACATCGGTTATTTCCATAATAAATCTCTTTCAGTAGTAATGCTTCTTCCTCTCAATGCTTCAACAACAACCATAATAACCACGTCATCATCGCGGACACGGTGTCTCTCCTCGCCAATATCATGCTTATAACTATATCACCGTCTTTTCTAACCTCGTGTTCAACATTCTCTTCATCTTCTAAAGCAGAAACACTGGCGATGCGCTGTGTGCGATGCTCACTTCTGATGCGGTGTCCAAAGTTGTGAGAAGAGATGGCGGCGGCTTTTTCAAGTCAAGGCAGTGGCTTTTTCACAATGAAGTAATGGAATACAACCATTCGAACCGAGGTCCAACATCCACAACCATGGTAACCGAATATAGGATTGGGGGTTTGGTAACCGAATACAACAAGCATTCTCCTAAGTGTGGAATTGGTTACTCCTCAAATGGAACCGAATACAACTCGGCATTGTTTTCCCTAAAACCGAATACGCTTTCCTGTTCTTCATCTTCTCCAGCTTCAAATAGTACTTGTCTTCATCAACCACTTTCTTCTTCATCTTCCAACAACCTTATCTTCTTCATCTACCACTAACTGCAAAGAACCCTCCTCTTCCGCACTCAATGCATGCATAAGCAACTTGCATAATAGAATGCTCCTGCGCAACATAAGTATGTGCATTGGAATTATTTTCAGCTAAAGGGACATTTCAGAGAAATCGCATTCCATCCATCCAAATCTCATCACATTCGCAGGTGAGTGAACAGTAGATGAATCCCATATTTCACTTCAATTCCATCCGTGCATTTCATTTCAAGTGAACACATAAAAATTGAAAATCATCGCTCCCCAATTAGCGTAAACAGTGTAGTCAACACAAGTGAACACAACGTTAATATTGCTTTAACTAAATTCTATTTTTAATTAAAAATATTTTATTTACTAAATATTGTTTTATCTGTTACAGTTCTTGATTGATTTGTTCTTACAGTCCTGCACTGATTTCATTAGCCTGTGTTCACTTCAGGGTGCCATACTGTTTACGGAGATTGGAGAGCGAGGAATGGAAGGTAATTACACGTTCACTTGAAGTGAATTGCGCGGATGGAATTGAAGCAAATTGTAGGATTAGTCTATTCTTCACTCACCCGTATATGTGAGGAGATTTGGAAGGATCAAATGCACTTTCTCTAAAATGCCCCTGTGACTGAATAAAATTACCAGATGAATAAACGTTCTTAAATTATAATCAAATTGCATTGCATATTTAAAATACATAGCTTTCACTATGCACTCATGATGAAGAAGAGGTTGATGAAGAAGATCCTCAAGAAGCAATGGAGGATGCAAAGCCATGTGATGGCAACCCTGTTGACGGATTGGCAAGCGTACCAAATCGTTCAAGTAATATAATTGGTAAAACCCAATATCGTTCTTCCCAAGAGACTCGAAAGGCTTTCTCGTTCACGTGAATTAAAATAATAAGACTTGAAAATAAAAATAATTAATTTGATTTGAGAACAAAAATATTAACATGCAAAAGAGATTGATTCAATTGACAAAAGGAAAACAATGGATGAAATGGAGTTGTTGGGGGTTCACAAATTCATCTTATCTACACTCTCTTATTTACTCCTCTTGAATTAGTAGTTTGATTAATTAATTGTCGTGAACCTTTCTTAGCCTACCCTTAACCTGATCCCTCGGCGAAAAGAGCCTAATACTAATTACTGGCTTGTTATCCCTAGCCTCCCCTAACAATTAATACAACCTTAAGAGTAGAAGTTCAAAGCAATTGGTCGTCCTACCCCTATCCCTAGGTGGTATTGCAAAATCAAGGAATTACTCACCAGTTCATGACATTACTATACGTCCCCGTATCAATAAAGACAAACATCAGTTACCGAATGAGTTAAACGATAAAGGCCTTAAGCATAGATGAGAACCCAACAATTACCAATCACAACATATGAAAACCATATAAATAATCAAGAGTTTCAATAAAAGAGAGTATCAAAAGATTACATTGTTTCCCCCAACAACAATAGGGTTTAGTTCACCATGGACATGGTGAATCTAGATGGAAAATGGAAGAAGAATGGAAAAGCAAACCCTAGAAAAGATGAAAAGGAGCCTAAGCATCCAAGAGATTCTCTCCAGAGAGCAAAATTAGGTTTGGCCGTTCTCCCCTGTCAAAAGAATGACTCTGAACTCGCAATAGGGGTACTTATAGGTGAGGAGCGCAACAGAAAACAGGCCCAGGCCCAACGGACCACCGCCCGGTGGTTCAAGTGTGCTGCCCGGCGGTTTCCCATAAGCCTCAGAATCGCCCAATGGTTCAAGCTGCCGCCGGGCGGTGCGTCGACTGTTCAAATCTTCATTTTTCTGCTCTTTTCTTGAGTCTACGACCTGTATCTTCAACTCCATTCTTCACTTTCTCAAAATAGCTACAAAACAATGCAAAACAAGCATAATATCGCTAAAAACAACTTTTGACTCTCTACAGACTCATTTATTGAGTTTTGCTTGATTCTAAGCTCATTCCAAGTAGTAAAGGGCGTAATTTGGTCTAGATTGACATATGAAAATAACTGTTTTTTAACCTTCATCAACACCCCAAACTTAGAATTTTGCTTATCCTCAAGCAAAATAAAACAAAACAACACACAAAACAAAACTTGGCTTTACCCTCTTCCATCCAATGTTTCAACAGTCCCAAAGTACATAACAAAACTACTCAATTCAATATCCTTAGTGAAATCCAAAATAAGATGCATACATGCTTTCAATCCAGAGATTGCACAACAGATGTTATACATTATGAATGACCAATCCACTAAGCAAAAATGCACTCATGAAAATTTATAGTTCATACCAAGCAAGTGTTTCACTCAATCACTCAAGTGTTTAAGGTGATACTCCACTCTCTATTGTTCACAAGTCACATGAAACAAAATTGCCATTCATCTCAAACTATCAACATGCAATTAAGCTCATCCCAACTCAAGGTAAATAATTTCAAAACAAGGGTTCACATCCTGTTTAAGGCTAAGGTTCAAAAAGGGTATAATATTTCAAGCACTTTGGGGGAAAATTTGGCTAGAGAAGGGTTTTCAAAAATGGCCTTGATTATATGACATTCACAAGCAATTCAATCAATCATCAAGATTAAAGCAATATCATTCATGTTTTCCTGTGAACAATGCATACAACAATAAAAATTCTGGAGCTCAAAATCTCACACACATGCTTCCTCACACAAACTTCAATCATGCATCCTGCTTAACATCATAACCACAATCATAATTCATCACACATCTATTTCACATAATATCAACATGCATTGCAACTCAATTCTCATCCACATCAAATAATCATCAAATAGCTCCATCATGCACATCGGTCAGTCAAACATTTTCAGAGAAGGTATTCAAGCCAAGGATACACACTAAAATTAAAATTCAACCTATTCTAGGAATTTAAAATGCAAAAAATGTAAGAAGAAAATCTAGGTTGCCTCCTAGTAGCGCTTGTTTAACGTCACGAGCCTGACCTAAACCTGTTTAGCACTTGTCAGTAAGTGCAATTCCCCTAGCAATTAATACAACATTATAAACGGAAGTTAAAAGCAATTGATCGTCCTACCCCNATCCCTAGGTGGTATTGCAAAATTAAGGAATTACTCAGCAGTTCATGTCATTACTGTACGTCCCCATATCAATAAAGACAAACATCAGTTATCGAATGAGTTAAACGATAAAGGCCTTAAGCACAGATGAGAAACCAACAATTAACAATCAAAACATATGGAGACCATATAAATAATCAAGAGTTTTAATAAAAGAGAGTATCAAAAGATTACATTGTTTCCCCCAACAACAATAGGTTTTAGTTCACCATAGACATGGTGAAACTAGATGAAAAATGGAAGAAGAAAGGAAAAGCAAACCCTAGAAAAGATGAAAAGGAGCCTAAGCATCCAAGAGATCCTCTCCAGAGAGCAAAATTAGGTATGGCCGTCTTCCACTCTCAAAAGAATGACTCTGAACTCGAAATAGGGGTATTTATAGGTGAGGAGCGCAATAGAAAACAGGCCCAAGCCCAGTGGACCACCGCCTGGCGGTTCAAGTGTGCCACCTGGCGGTTTCCCAAAAGCCTCAGAACCGCCCGGCGGTGCAAGGTGCCGCCCGGCGGTTTCCCTCGAAACCGCCCAGCGCCAATCGCCATGCCTACTCCTCGCCCTAGACCGCCCGGCGGTCAAGTTGCCGTCAGGCGGTGCGTCGACTCTTCAAATCTTCATTTTTCTGCTCTTTTCTTGAGTCTCCAACCTGTATCTTCAACTCCATTCTTTACTTTCTCAAAATAGCTACAAAACAATGCAAAACAAGCATAATATCGCTAAAAACAGCTTTTGACTCTGTACAGACTCATTTATTGAGTTTTGCTTGATTCTAAGCTCATTCCAAGTAGTAAAAGGCGTAATTAGGTCTAAAATGACATATGAAAATAACTATTTTTCAACCTTCATCAAACCCCTAAAGGGACTTCCCATCCAAAGAAGCATTTACTACACTAAGACTATGAAAGAGAAGTTGATTGAGAACTTAATCTTTTCTTTCTAATGTCTTAGCATGTTTTTCTCTAATTAAATACATTTTACTATGCTTGTAGGACATCAATAAAGAAGCAAGAAGAGTAACCAAGCAAGAAGAAGCAAAGGAGCTTCGGATTGAAGACTTGCTGCCAGCGCTCAGCTGCAAGTTTCTACCGCCCAGCGGTACCGAAGACAACAACTTCATCTTCTTCAATTGCTTTGTTGAGTTGGCAATTGTAGCTTGCTTCCTAAGCTTCTTCAACTTGTTTTACAGCACGTGCATCTTAGAATAGCTTGCACAACACGTTTAGAAGCTGTCCTTCTTCTATAAATAAAGAGTTTCAACACTTGTAAGAATAACTTGAATGAAGTAAAGAAATGTTGCCAATTTTCAGTTATTACTCTCAAGTTAACCTCTGTGCTTTGTTATCTAGCACCTCCTCTAGCTCCTTTCCCTTTTAGAAGGCTGTCTGAGTTAGAAATCTACTAAAATATTCATCCAAACATCAGCAAACTTTTTCACAAACATTGAGTGCATTTCGTACTTCCACTGTCATATTCCATCCGCTGCCATTCTCTGCGTTTTGAAGCATCCTTCTGCTTGTGACGGAGCAGCTTCCATCATTTAGCATCAAGAGCTAGACACTCACGCTTCAAGAGCTACGTGCTTTTTCTTCAAATTTGTTTTTCATTCACCGTGATGTTATGTTCTTTGTGCACTGTTACATTGAATTTTGATTTTGATTTCGTGTTTTTCTGAATGTTTGATTCGTTCACGTGTTCCTTAGTATCTCTTTTATCATTTTAATCGGTGCAAGTGTTTTGTTTTGGTTCAATTACCACTTTCATTTCAATTTCCGTTTTGTCTCACGGTCATGTGCAGAATTTACTGTAGTTTTACCTCTGTCACGTGACTAGCTTCTGTTCAGCGTGTGATTTTCGTTTTTGTTGTGTGTCAATGCATTTCCTAGCTTAATTGTGATCATACAAAGTCATAAGGCTTTGCCTTGCTTTCATCAAAACACTTTTGAGCGTTGACCGAGAAGAAGCTCTACATCACTCGTAAATTCTGGTGTGGAATTGTGCTTTCTGATTTCGTCCAGAACTTTGATGTCTAAGGTGTTTTCAACTCAAATGCATCACATAATTGTCAATTGAGTTGTTGACTTTCTCAAAATCTGGTTTCAGACATCTACATTAACAATTTCTTCTGGATTCCACTGGTGAAATTTGTTTTGTTCCGACTTTGTTGTTTCTGTAGTTGGATTATGTTTGTTAAATGTTTCTAAACATGTTCTCGCTGCTAGCAATTCCAATTCATCGTTGTATTGTGAAAAGCATCTGTGAGTTGCAGGGAATTCTGTTTTCCCGACACTACACTGTCACAGTTTTGCATTGCTGGCTTTGCACCGTGCTGGATTTTCGTTGCACTGTCTTAGGGAATTTTAAGTATGCTAGCTTATAATATTCTCAAGCTAGATCTAGATCATTTGGTTCTCTTTGATTGATTTTGATACAACTTCACATTGATTCTCTGCATTTTTTGTCACTCTGCTGAATTTTGTCACGGTTTTTAATGCATAATAGCAACTAAGATGGTGATTTTGTGAAATTGGATATTTTTGTGTATTTGGACTGTTGATACGAGTTTATTTACTCAATATAAACTTGTGTGCACGGTTTAATTGCAGTTTTACTTGCCAATACCAGAAGTCACTACTTCAACATCCAATTTCTTTGAAAATTGCAAGTAGCAAGGTCAAATTTAGATTTTGAATGTATTAGTGTTGTTTGATTGACTTTGCAATCATATTTAGTGCATTGAATGTTGCTTGTACTATTCATATGGTCATTGTATACATTTAGCCAATTCATATGGTCATTTTGGTACATTTTTGGAAGTGAGCTACTCCTTTTTGGGAAATTTTTGTTTTGGACCAGTTTGACAGTTTCATTCAGTTTATTTGACCATTTAGAAGGTGTGTGCAATGTTCATTTTGTACATTTCCAGCTGTAGTACAAATTCACATATTAAACCCTTGATTTTAAGCCAAAATAGCACCTACAACAGTGAAATTTTGCACTGCATATATTCTTGGTTGTTTCTTTGCTGACACACCTTCCACATGATGATATTGACATGTTTGAAGAGTTATCTAAGCCTTTGAGCCACTATTTCTCCAAAACACATTGGTTGTATCAGTTTTCTACCCAAATTTCTTGCTGTAGTGATATTTTCTACTGCTGGCCGTGACATTGCATCCTTCTTTCTTTGGATTGGAAAAAGCTAGGGACGTGTATCTACCTCCAATCTTCTCCACTGATTCCAACCTCAATCAAACATAAAAAGCAATTAAAATCCCATGCAATCTAGTTACTATAGGCAGAAACAAAAAATTTACATTTCTTAGTGGCATTTCATGAAACACTTTTGCATTTCATCAAACAGTTACAACACAT
Source organism: Vigna radiata var. radiata (assembly GCF_000741045.1). NCBI lineage: Eukaryota > Viridiplantae > Streptophyta > Magnoliopsida > Fabales > Fabaceae > Vigna > Vigna radiata. Next base: position 52,245 of record NW_014543450.1, on the reverse strand, counting down.
TCAATCTCTTCCACTGTTTTGAGTTTTTTCTTGCTTTTCTAATCTGTTCTAGACCCTATCCTAGGTTCCTTTTGAGTGCTAGCTTTAATTCCAGCCCCAAGGTGCTTAGAATTCAATTTTATTGGCTTTCATTCTACTATCACGTTATTCTTTGATTCAAAAACTGGTGCAGCAGCAGTTGTTTTATGCACTCACGGGTTTTATGATTTTTTTGCTGGAACATTCTAGCTTTTGGTGGAATTCTAGCATCCAGCTTGACCTTATCAAAAGGGTATCATATTAAGGAGTGGAGGTCTTGCTAACATAGCTTCGAGTGGACTTCAAAAGGAATTTAAGTTGGCTGTCCAGCCAGTTCTTTTAGCAGCAAAACACCACTCCAAAGTGCCATTCCAGCTCATTTTCTTTGCCTTTGCAGCCACACTTGGCTTTGTTTAAGTAGTTCTACATTTCATTATAATACTTGGCTTTTGATCATGGAACCTTTGTAGTAAATTGCTCTTTGCTTTTGAAACTTGAGTTACTTGGGAAAATGCTTATCAAGCAATTCCAAGTGATCCATCAAACATTGTAATAGTCTAGTTGAGCATCTTAGTGTGGAAGTGTGTCAAGTGGCTTCAAGTGTCATTTGCACTTTCACATAGGGCCGTTGTCTTTTCCATTCATTTCATATTTCCTTTAATTTTGCTTGTTGATTATTTGTGTTCTACGTCTCCGTGATAGCTAGGTGCGCTACCATATAGACAAGCCTTCGTTTGGTTTACTAGGTGCATCTCATACTTACATTAAAAAGGTTTTGAAAGACTTTTATCTAGAAACCTGGGTAAGAAACGTCAGGAGACACTCTGGCTAAGGAAGGACAAGGTTTCTAAGCTTGTCCGTTGTGACTCACCTCTCCTTCCTGGGAGCTATTCAGTTTCTTCACTTCTAGAATCTTTATAGAAGTCATTCACAAAAAACAAGCAAATTCTCTTTTCAAAAGTTTTGATTCATACTTGTGCAAGGCTTTCAAGTCTTTGTGAAAACACTTTCTCTACTTCACAAGCATGAGTCACTCTAGTGTTCAAGGTAACATACATAATAAAATAATCAAGAGAACATGGAATTGAGGGAAGAACTTAATAGAACTAGAGCTGAGCTACATGAGCTTAGACAGATGATCACTAACCTCAATCTTAATCAAAGAGGTCACAACCAAGAGGATCACTCTCATAGGAAAAACCATGGCCATGGGGATCATTCTCAAAATAGTGATCACAATAGTTATCATCCTTATGATCACTATCAAAGGCCACCTAGGCAACACCATCCCCATAGGGAATATCATATGGAACCAAAGCTTGACCTTCCCCCCTTTTATGGTAGAGATAATGTTGAAGAATACTTTGAGTGGGAGATGAAGGTTGAACAAATCTTTGAGTGCTGCCATATAGATGATAGGAGGAGAGTGACCTCAGCCACCTTGACCTTCCAAGGTGCAACCCTCTATTGGTGGACCTCCATCATAAGAGATCAAAAGATGCATGGCGATTACACTATTCAATATTGGAATGAATTAAAAGCAGCCTTGCATCGCAGACATGTTCCAGCCTACTATTGATGACATACCCCTTGCCATGGCCTAACACATTCATGAAGAGTTGGAGACATCTATGGAAGATGAATCTATATTCTTTCTCTTTGGCCATCTAAAGCCATCATGAAGATTTAGTAGAGTTGGAATAATTTTGGGCCTTGTATTTTGGGCCAAGTAGTCTAGATTTTATATGGGCTTTGTATTATGGGCCTAGTAGTGTAGGATTTCAATTGGGCCTTATATTTTGGGCCAATTAGAATAGGATTTTGACCAAACAAGTCAACAAAGGGTCAAGGCCCAAAGTTGACTATGCTTGGATGTCCAAAATGGGTGTGTTGAACAAGGGGTCAACATTTTGGCTAAGCTTGGAGGACAAGAGAGCAAGATTTCGTCCTAAGAGATGTGGAGGCTTCCTATTGGAGAGTTTTCCTCTTAGTTAGTGGCCATGTGTCACTCTAGGAATGGAGAGTTTTTCCATAGGTAGTGGCCACATGTCACTCTCTCATTTGAGAGGATTTTGGCCACTTGTCTCTCTCTTATTGGAGAGGATTTCTCCTTGCTCTCCAAGACAACCAAGGTGGCTCTTTTAGGTTAAAGTTTCAGCCCATTTTTGAGACACCTTAGCCTATAAATAGAGGTGTTCTATATCATGTAAGGACCTTTGATTGAGAGTAAAGTTATGCTTCCATTTTTGTGCCATATTACGCTTTTAAGGTCACCCTAGGCTAGAGCAACCCAAGTGGCCTCCTCTAGCCACCTTCCTCCAAGAGTTGGCCCAACCTCTCTTAGAGAACCACCAAACACACCTTCCATCACCATACAACTCATTAAAACCATGAGCTACCAACACCTTTCTCCACCACCAATTTCCGCAATCTTCATCCATGAACTTATGGCTTGATTTGCTTCTAGATTTGGCTTGTCCTAGCTAGAGCATTGCCATCAACTATGCTAGGGAAGTCATGGACAAGCTCCATCGACTCAAACAAAGAAACATGAGTGTCGAGGAATATCGCCAAAAATTAGAATTACTCATGTTAAGAGTTGGGATAAAAGAGGAAGAGAGATTCACAATAGCTAGATTCCAGAGCGGCTTAAACTATGAGATTCGAGATAAGGTAGAACTTTTACCTTACTTAGATCTTAATGATTTTGTTCAGCTATGTGTGAGAGTGGAAGAACAACATAAAAGAAAAGCTTCCACTAAAAGGAGTTACCCTACCACCCCCGAGTGTAGGAAAGATCATAAGAGGGAGGGTAGTCTTGCGAGGTCTTCAGAATCTCGCGACAAAGAAAAACAAAAAGAGAATGAGAGAGTGAGAGGAAAAGAAAAAGTGAAAGAGCAAGAAAGAAATTTCTCTCACAAAGAGTCTTCAAAAGAAACAAGGGGTAGAGAGACTAGATGCTTTAAGTGTGGAGAGAGAGGACATTATTCTTCTGTGTGTCCTCACAAAAGGTCTACTTATCTCTTGGACCACCAAAGTGAAAATGAAGATTCTTCTAGTGACTCGGATACTTCCATATGTGAGGAAGAAGCCTTACCTTGTGAAGGTGAGTTATTATTGGTTAGAAGACTTCTTGGAAGTCAAACCAAAGAGCTAGAACAATCCTAAAGAGAGAACCTATTCAGAACCAGATGCAAAATCTTTGAAAACACTTGTTCATTAATTGTGGATAGTGGTTCCTCTTCCAATTGTTGTAGTTCTAGAGTGGTGCACAAATTGGCCTTATCTACTATTCCTCATCTAAAGCCTTATAAGCTTCAGTGGATAACAGAGGATGAAGAAATAGTAGTGAACACACAAGTAACCATACCAATATCCATTGGCAAATATGAAGACAATGTTTTATGTGATGTTGTTCCAATGGATGTTGGGCATGTATTACTTGGTAGGCCATGGCAATATGATCATAACTCCACTCATAATGGCTATACCAACAAAATAACTTTCCTCCATAAAGGCAATAAAATCACATTGATTCCTCTTACACCTGAACAAGTGAAAGAGGATGAGATAAAAATCAAAGAAAAAATGGAAAAAGAAAGAAAACAAGAAAATAGGTTGGACAAGCAACCTTTTCAAGAAAACAAAAAGGTGTCAAAGGTATGCATGATCTTAACTCCTTCCTTAGCAGGTAAATACCTTGACTTTTCTTCTTTTCAAAAACATCACTTTGATTCTCCATTTCATCATGGGGAATGTTCCAAACAAAGTGAAAACAAAAAGGCCAAGACTTCTTCTAATAAAAATTTTGTAACAAGGCCTTCATTTCATATTCTTCTCTTTGCATATCTCTTTTTCATCATACTCATTTTTGCTATCTTTTGTAGATATATCTTTGACCCAGGAGGAAAATAAACACCAAAGTTGTGCTTCTTATTTCTTCCCGATTTGAGGACAAATCATTTTTAAAGAGGGAGGTGTTGACGGATTGGCAAGTGTACCAAATCGTACCAATAATATAAATGGTAAGACCAAGTATCGTTTTCCCAAGTGACTCGTATGGCTTCCTCGTTCGCGTGAATTAAAATAATAAGACTTGAGAAATTAAAATTAATAAATTGGGTTCAAGAGCAAAAATATTAACATGCAAAGTAAATGTTGATTCAATTGACAAGTGAAAACAATGGATGGATGGATGTTGTTGGGTACGAACAATTTCATCTATTCCACTCTCTCTTACATACTACCCTTGATTATTAGATTGATTCAATTGTTATGCGACTTTCTTAGCCTCCCCTTAACCCGATCC
>NW_014543450.1:44990-46913 GCF_000741045.1 Vigna radiata var. radiata | reverse complement strand
GGACTTCCCATCCAAAGAAGCATCAACTACACTAAGACTATGAAAGGGAAGTTGATTGAGAACTTAATCTTTTCTTTCTAAAGTCTTAGCATGTTTTTCTCTAACTAAATACATTTTACTATGCTTGTAGGACATCAATAAAGAAGCAAGAAGAGTAACCAAGCAAGAAGAAGCAAAGGAGCTTAGGATTGAAGACTTGCTACCAGCGCTCAGCTGCAAGTTTCTACCGCCCAGCGGTACCGAAGACAGCAACTTCATCTTCTTCAATTGCTTTGCTAAGTTGGCAACTGTAGCTTGCTTCCCAAGCTTCTTCCACTTGTTTTATATCACGTGCATCTTAGAATAGCTTGCATAACACGTTTAGAGCTCTCCTTCTTCTATAAATAGAGAGTTTCAACACTTGTAAGAATAACTTGAATGAAGTAAAGAAATGCTGCCAATTTTCAGTTGTTACTCTCAAGTTCACCTCTGTGCTTTGTTATCTAGCACCTCCTCTAGCTCCTTTCCCTTTTGGAAGGCTGTCTGAGCTAGAAATCTACCAAAACATTCATCCAAACATCACCAAACATTTTCACAAACACTTTGAGTGCATTTCGTACTTCCACTGTAATCTTCCATCCTTCTGCTTGTCACGGAGCTGCTTCCATCACCATGTTTTCACGATTTGCAGATTTGAAAGAAGGAGGAGGTGCGGCGGCGACGCCGAAGAGGTTTTTCAGAGGTGACTGGTGCCGCCGTCGATGACTCTAGCGAACTGGGTAAGGCACGATGGTTGCCCCTGGAAGCTGGTGTTGGGGTTTCGTGAGGCAAAAGGAGATAGAAGTGGAGGTGCGTGATGCCTCTTGCGATAGCGTGGTGAGCTTCGATCAATGGCATGGCAACGACCAGGTGGAGGAGATGCTAGAAAGAAGCTCATTGATCTCGTTACAGAGTACCTCTTCCTCTTCTCCATCATCGTGCTCCCATCTGCATCAACACTGCACTGCCGCCGTATATTACCTGAAAAAAACCTTTGCTCTCACTACACCTTGTTTCCTTACCCACCGGAAAAAAAACCCTTTTCTAAGCTAACCCTTTTTTCTTTCAATAATTACTTTATTATTTTATTTATAAAATGCCCTTCTTTTTAATATGCTTTTCTTTACTCTAATTTTAATTACTTAGTTCCATTTTATTTAACCTGTTAAGTTAGTTTTTATTTTTTTTAAGTTTTTATTTATTAATAACATGTATTAATTTATAGTTTCTTTCAAGTATTTTATTTTTTAAAATTTTATACATTTAAAAATACATTTATTTTACTAAATTATAATTTTTTTCTTTTTAAAAATTAATTTTAATCATTATTTTTAATTTTTTACTCTTTATCATTACTAAATATAACATTAACAATTATCATTTTATATTACTTTAATAACTAGGGGCATTTTGGTAATCTTTAATTTCTACCAATTAAACCAATTTTTTAAAATTGTCACATCAATCAAATTGTACACTAATTCTCACAAACTTTACCTCTAAATTCACCCTCAATTACCTCCAAATCCATTCAAAGAAACACAAAAAATTTACCCTCAAATCCCCTCAAATTCATTCAATCACTCTCCCCCAATCACCCTCAAGCGAACACACCCTTAGTCCTTTCACTTATATTGCCCAACTAATATTAGCTATGAATTTGTACACACATTAAAGCTGTCAAAACGGGTAACCTGACACGACCTGACCCGACCCACCATGGGTGGATCACTTAGTGAGCCAACCCAACTCGGCTCATTTATTAGCGAGTCGAAAAAATTCAAACCCACATACACAAACACACACACAGACACACACAAACACACATAAACACCCATAGACATACACAAACACATACGCACAGACAGACATGCACACCCAAACACAAACACACAGACACAAAAA
>NW_014543450.1:32769-42404 GCF_000741045.1 Vigna radiata var. radiata | reverse complement strand
GGTTTGTGAAAGGTTTGCGTGGCGAATGCGGAAAAATTAAAATGAAATTAAATTAAAACGCAGATGTAAAAAGGTAATTAAATTCAATTAAAACGAAATTAAATGCAACAACACATTTCACCATGCATGAAAATGAAATTAAAACAGTAAAAACGAAACTGCTACAGTAAATACGAAAATTCACGCTGGAACTAGACAACTTTGACCTTTGCTCAATGTTTTACCCATACCTTTTTCTACAGAGCTCTAAATGAGATGAGGTTTTTTTTCCTGGAAAGTAGACTCAATTATCTTTCATGTGATATATAAAACGTAGCATTTGGACCTCTGGTATGGTTGCAGTTATTTTTTTTTAAATCGAGTCCAGAGAGTGAAAATGCTAAACCAAATACTAGACTAAACAAATATCTAAACACAGTTAAAATTAAATTAAATGCAAAACTAATTTAAATAAGGGAAAAACAAATAAACTACAATTCAAACTAATTTAAAGCTAAAGAAAATAAACAACATATTTTTTTCTACCAATTTAAATGACACATGCACCTATTAAAGTAAATTAAATTGAAAATGGCCTAAAAATAACCTCTGCCGTGACCTCATTCTTTTCTCCCAGTTGTCTCTGTATCAGTCGTGACACCAATGCTTTTCCAAGTAAGTTAACACAACTTATGCAGCTGGACCGTGAGGCTCCTATTCATCTCCAAATGGAATGAAACAGCCGCCTCCTCCATTCAGCTAGCTGCGTGCTCTCCAAGCCAAATGAAAATGAGCTGCTTTTCCAATTAAATTCACCAAGTCCACCCATCATAAAAGCACCGCCTCCCTTTAAGATGTGGCAGTAGCAGCTTAAAATTGGAAGGCACCGTAAACAACTTTTCCCAAAGAAAGTAAATGTAGGGAATTGATAAAAGATGCGTGAATCAATTGATAAAATGAATTCAGCATAAACACATTAAAGATGGAATAAAGAAACAATTTTTAATTCCTATGCATTGTTGATTAAACTAAATAAAAACATTCCTCCTTTGACCGTGCATCATAAGCAGTTTAAAATTCAATATAAAATGTGTAGCACAAGAAAATAAAAGGAGAATGAAAATGTTCTTCATTCAACCATTATCCAAAATCGTGAACATGTTCAAAAGCTCTCTGCCAAAAATAACGTTGCAGCAGCTCAAGTAAAAATTAAATCCTAATGTCTGGCGGCAGTAGCCCTTTTTAATGTTTCAGCCGAGAGAGTGTGCTATATTTTTTTTTCCTTCGAAACGTTGCAGCCCCCATCACCTTATAAAAATGCTGCAGCTCCGTGAGAGAGGGGGGTCCTCACAAATACTTTCCTGCCTCTTTTTTTGGTGTGACAGCTGCTTCAATATTCCTAGGACCAAGTGTCCTAAAATTGAGGTGGGGTCCACCTCCTTTGCAAAACCCTAGGTGCCATGTGTCATCTATTCTAACATTTTGGGTCTAAACTATTTTACCAAAAATTGGCCCATTGTTTACAAATTTAATTAAAACTATCTAGACTACTAAGTTTCAGAGTAATTAAATTTGAAATGTCCATGTGAAGAATCTTGACTTATTTGATATCACTCCAAATGTCCTAAATTGAATTTCCAAAATTTTCCCTGAAAATAATAATGCAAATAATTAGCTCAAAATATTCAAATTAATTAAAATTAGAATTTCTGGTCAAATTAAGCACTATTAGCGAAAACGGGAAAATACCGGCCAATTAAGCACAATTCCCTGATTAATTCTAGCACAATAAACTAAGTGAAATCAATAAAATATCGACTCATCAGTGGGTCTACCGCCCGACGGTTTCCCTCAACTCTGCCCAGCGCTAACGCTAGTGCCTACTCCTCGCCTTGGACCGCCCAGCGGTGTAAGTTGCCGCCGGGCGGTGCGTCGACTCTTCAAATCTTAAATTTTCTTCTCTTTTCTTGAGTCTAGGACCTTTATCTTCAACTCAATTCTTCACTTTCTCCAAAATACTGCAAAACAATGCAAAACAAGCATAATATCGCTAAAAACAGCTCTTGACTCTCTACAGACTCATTTATTGAGTTTTGCTTGATTCTAAGCTCATTCCAAGTAGTAAAGGGCGTAATGTGGTCTAAAATGACATATGAAAATAACTGTTTTTCAACCTTCATCAACACCCCAAACTTGGAACTTTGCTTGTCCTCAAGCAAAACAAAACAATACCACATAAAACAAAGCTTGGCTTTCTACTATTTCATCCAATGTTTCAACATTCCCAAAGTTCATGACGAAACCACTCAATTCAACATCTTCAGTGAAATCTAACAAAAGATGCATGCATGCTTCCAATCCAGAGATTGCACAACAGATGTTACACATTATGAATGACCAATCCACTAAGCAAAAATGCACTCATGAGAAGTAATAGTTCATACCAAGCAAGTGTTTCACTCAATCACTCAAGTGTTTAAGGTGACACTNCAACTCTCTATTATTCACAAGTCACATGAAACAAAATTGCCATTCATCTCAAACAATCAAAATCCTTACATGCAAATGCCATCAAAAGGACTTTTCAAGGTTTGTAATGAGGTTGGGCTAACAAGAAGAATTGGTTTTTCTGGAATGCAAAATCCTTGAGTCAAGAGAGTTAACAAAATATTCAACATTTAAGCACAACTCTCTTCCTCACCAATCTCCCTCATTGCCAACTTTTTCCCCTTTTCTTTTTCATTGAGCTCATCTTCATGCTTTTCTTCTTTTCTTTTCTTTTTCTCATGGATTTTTCTTTTCACAACATTTGAGCTCAATGCTTTTCATTTGCCTTTCAATTTCCCCCATATAACCCCAAACTTGAACCTTTTCATCACATACAATTAAGCTTATCCCAATTCAAGGTAAAGAATTTCAAGACAAGGGTTCAATCCTGTTTAAGGCTAAGGTTCTAAAAAGGTATAATATTTTCAAGAACTTTGGGTGAAAATTTGGCTTAAGAAGGGTTTTCAAAAATGGCCTTGATCATATGACATTCACATGGAATTCAATCAATCATTAAGATTAAGGCAATATCATTCATGTTTTCCTGCGAACAATGCATACAATAATAAAAACTCTGGAGCTTAATACCGCACACAACATGCTTTCTCACATAAGATTCATTCATACACCATGCTTAGCATCATAACCACAATCATAATACATTACACATCTGTTTAACTGAATATTAACACACAACACAGCTCAATTATCATCCACATCAAATAATCATCAAATAGTTCCATCATGCATATCAGTCAGTCAAACATTTTCAGAAAAAGTGTTCAAGCGAAGAATACACACTGAAATTAAAAATTCAACCTATTCTAAGAATTTAAATGCAAAGATAAGAGAGAGAAAACTAGGTTGCCTCCTAGTAGTGCTTGTTTAACGTCACGAGCCTGACCCAAACCTGTTTGGCACTTGTCAGTAAGTGCAATTCCTTCCAACACCCATCAGTAGGTGTGCCTTCCTGGAATCCTTCAGTGGATTCGGAAAGTTTTAGCATCCCTCAGTAGATGCTACCCAAAAATTGTTCCACACACACAGACAAACAGACACAAAGAGACATAAACACACATAGATACACACAGACACAAATAGACACACACAAAGACACACACACAAACACACACATAGACACCCACACGTAGACACATACACATAAACACAGACACACACACACAGACCCATAGACACATACAGACACACATACACACACACCCCTCCCACACACACACACAAACACAAAGAGAAATAAACACAAAGACACACATAGGCACACACAGATACACACACACGGACACACACAAACATACACCTTGACACACACAAGGACACACACACACATACACATAGACACACATAGACTTAAACACACACACACACAAAAACAAACACATACACACACACAAACAAACACACACACACACACAGACACACACACGTGTTTTATGATTTTATCATTAGATTCCCTTGATTTTGTAGGTTTTTGGAATGAATTGAAAGAAAGGTTGAAGTACCAAGGGTTGCAGTGCAAAAAAGTCAAATATAATGTAGAAAAGTCAACCAGTCAACCAGAAAAGTCAACCAGTCAACCAAAAAAGTCAACTAGAAAAGTCAACCAGTTGACCAGAATGTTGACCAGAGTGCTGAGCGGCAGTTTTGGGCGCTGAGCGGTTTTTGGGCAAACTGTTGAGCGCCGTTTTTAAGCGCTGAACGGTTGGGACGCGAGCTTGGATATGTTTTCTGTTATTCTTATGATCTGTTTGGGCTTGGACTTGTTTTCTGTTATTTTTATGCCCTATTTAAAGGCCTAGACACTCTAGAGAATGTATCTTTTGATGGCTTAGACACAGAAACACACTTCTCACCCCTTTGGGGTAGATTTGAAGATGGTGACAACTCTCCTCTTCTCTTTTTAGGGTTTCTATCTCTTCCATTCCATTGTTCACCTAGTTTCTCCATGACGATGAAGAACTAATCTATTTATTGTTGGGGAAAGATGTAACCTCTAAACTCTCTTATATCAAAATTCTTATTTTTTTTATATGCTTGCATAAGCTTATATTCTCAATTGTTGGGTTCCTTACCTTTGCTTAATGCTTTTATCGTTTAACTCATTCGGTAAATGTTGTTTGTCTTTATTGATACGGAGACGTACAATAATGTCATGAATTGGGGGAATTCCTTGATTATGCTAATACTGCCTACAGATAGGGGTAGGACGATCAATTGTATTTTGCTTCCGTTTATCATGCATTATTAGTTACTAGGGGAGGCTAGAGATAACATGTTAGTAATTAGTAATAGGCTCTTTTCGCCAAGAGATTGGGTTTAGGGTAGACTAAGAAAGTTTGCATGACAATATCATAAATAAGTGAATTAAATAGGAAGAGTAGATATAAGAGGGTGATTGGGTGAAATATGAACCCTAGCAACAAATTCATCTCATATTATCAACATCATCCGTCCACTTTTGTGTTTAGCCTCAATTGATCAAATTGCATTCATGTTTATTTTTCCGTACTTAATATTCAAAAATCCCAAAATATTGTTCTTATAGTCTTGATTGGTTAAGCAAAAGCACAACAGTTTAGTGCCACTAGTCTCTTGGGAAAACGATACTTGGACTTACCATTTTATTATTTCTTGATACGATTTGGTACAATTGCCAGAGTGTTAACAACACACACACACACATCCACACACACTCACACATCCACACCCACACACACACACACCAACACCCACACCCACACATCCACACACGCCTACCCACACACACATATATACAAACACACAAACACACAGAGATACACACAGATAAAACAACACAAACACAGACACACACACATACACGCACACACACACACACACAAATACACACACCCCCACACCCCCCCCACACACACCAAGAGAGAGACACACACAAAAACACAAACAAATAGACACACACACACACACACACAAAGACACACACACACACACACACATAAACACAGACACACACACACACAGACGCGCAGACACACACACACACAGACACATAGACACACATAAAGACATACACACAGACACAACACACACACACACACACACAAACTCATACACAAACACACAGACACACACAGACACACCCACCCACACATCCACACACACACCCACACCCACCCACACCCACACCCCACACACACCCACACACAGATAAATAGACACTCAGACACACAGACAAACAGACACTCAGACACACACACACAGACACACATACACAGACAGACACACACAGACACCCCCACCCACACTTACCCAATCCCACACCCCCACACACACCCACCCACAGAAACACACACTGACATGCAGACACACACACACACACAAACACAAACACAAGGAGACACACACACACACACCCACAAACAGACAGACAAACACACACACACACACACAGATACACGCACACACAAAAACACACATAGACACACACACACACACACCCACACCCACACCCACTCACACATCCACACCCACACACCCACACACACTCACACACAGACAAACAGACACTCAGACACACATACACATATGCACACAGACACGCAAAAACACACACACACACACAGACACACATACACAGACAAACACATACAGAAACCCACACGCACACACACCCAATCCCACAAGTCCTCCTAGGGCACCGTCCCTTCCTTTATCTTTTCTTTTTTTTCTTTTTCTTTTTCCTTTTTTTTTTCTTTTTTCTTTTTTTTCTTTTTTTCTTTTTTTCTTCTTTTTTTCTTTTTTTCTTTTTTTCTTCTTTTTTTCTTTTCTTCTCTTTTTTTTTTCTTCTCTTTTTTTTAACAAAATAAAAATAAAATATTCTAAACCTAAATCACTATTTGGGCCTCACATCTTGTACCAAAATTTGGCCCAATGTGCACAAGCTTGTCTAAAAAGTTTAAACAATTAAAATTACAATACAACTAAAATTTAAAATGTCTAAATTTGAGAGTCTTGAATTTATTTGGTGTCCTCCAAATGTTCCAAATTGTGTTCCAAAATTTTCCCTGAAAATGATAATGCAAATAATTAGCTCAGAAAATTCAAATTAATTAAAATTAGAATTTCGAGTCAAATTAAGCATAATTAGGAAAAACGTGAAAATACCGGACAATTAAGCACAATTCCCTGATTAATTCTAGCACAATAAACTAAGTGAAATAAATAAAATATCGACTCATCAAAATAGACCACATTTAGTCTTTTGCACTCCTAGGCAAAATCAAGACGCAAATCAGGGGACAGTTCAACGGACATCGGGGAATTGACACAGACTCAACACACAAAAAACAAAGACTGACAAGGAAAGAAACAAACAAAATTATAATCCTCAAGAAATCCGGACAAGGAAAAGGAAGTAGAAAGTATCCAACACAGAATCAGAGAAAGCAGATACTCAGAGAAATCATCCAAGCAATTCAAAGCATGGCAAAATGATCAATCAGTTCAAGAGGTGAAACAAAAATAATAGAACCTCACAGATTCACACTAACAGTGTTTCTCTCAAGTGTCTAAGGTAAACAATGTCAACTCAATGCACTCAAGAAAGCAAGCAATAAACAGACTTGGCAAGGCTCTAAAATCAACAGTCAAAACATATGCATGTTCAAATCAAAAGGTCTTTTATGGATGCAATGGGGCCAAGGGCAAGGGAGGATATGATATGGGTGAGAAGTTACAAACCAAAGGGAAATAGAGGAGCAATGGGCAATAAGTGAAAACACAGTCAAATCACACCCAAAACCCTTTAATCCAATCCTCTTCTTGACTCCATTATTCACAATTTTTTTTTTAATTTTTTTCATTTTTCTGTATTTTTTTTTCTTTTCTCATCTTGTCTCTTTTCTTTTCTCTTTTTTCAGAACACAACTCCAAGAGACAAGACACACATATATTTATAAAACAAATAAGAAGAGGAACCAACTAGCCAACTCTTCAGAATCTCCCAAGAGACCACACTTATTCCAAAACAATTCCAAAGCTCCAAAATTCCCTAAGGTTAAGGTAATCATGGTTTTTCACTTAAGGGTAATTAATGAGCTTGAAAACAAAGAACATGGGAAAGTATAGGCTCAAAAGGGGTTATCAATGGATCAAAACAGGGTAGGCTCATTTGGCTAGAAAGGCTCAAGAACAAAAATTGCCTTTATCACTTTCAAACATGCATATCAATCAAAAATCATCAAAAAGAGTCAAGCCAAGACATATGTGCAAGCAATCAAGAGACATATCACACAAGAAAGAACATAAAGTAGCTCAAATCTCACACAGGGTATTTCTGTTACAATCAATCACCCTCTAAAACATCATAATCATCTTCCAAGCAGAGAAAAGCAAGGATTTCAAACCAATCAGAGTATCAATGAAGTGAAGGAAAAACTGACAACCTAAACAAAGTCCAAAAATCAAGAGAAACATAACTAACAAAGAAAAATCAAAATCTCCTCCAATAGACCACACTTAAACTACACAGTGTCCTCAATGTGTTACAAGCATAAGATCACAATCATAACAATCAACAGATCAAGGACAAGGGCGATAAAAGTGGGAAAAGAGGAGGAAGAAAGAGGAAAACTCCGCTGATCATGGTGGAAGTTGCCAATTTTGGACTTTTGGGGAGATATTCTCCACCACTGGAGTCAACAAGGAAGTCTTGAGGAGGAAATGCTTCAGTCTCCAAATTTGATCAAGCAGGGAGATGTCCTCCACAGTTGGATCTAAGAAGTAGTGATTGTTGATGAGTGGGTTCAGCTGGTGCCTATTAATCTTCAAATTGTCGGCACCTTTGTCTTCCACCATGGGTGTGTTTTGGTCAAATTCATATGTACCTCCTGCAACATGGTTAGTGCAATATGGTTCCACAGAAATAACATGCAGGGGTATAACACCCAATCCCAGTGTAACATGCTGAACCTCAGATAAACCCTCAGAACATGAATCAATTTCAACTTAGAAACAATATCAACAACAGTCTCAGATTCATGTTTAGTGCATGGAGAACAAACATTCAGATGTGATGGCAAAATGTGGTTCTCATCATGCAGAGAGGGGGAATGAAAATCATGCTCATCAACAATACAATCATCAATAACATACCTCTCAATAACATAATCATCAACAACAGAATCAATCATAGGTATGTTTACCTCCACTTCCTTGAGATTGGTAGAGTGGGGAAAGGTGAAGTTGGTCTACCTATCTCAAAAGTGTTGCTCATATCTGCCTGGTCCTCAAAATTTTCACCAGTCTCCTCAGGTGCAAGAGTGGGGACATAGGAGGGTGGGAAAGTATATGGCGCAGTATTAAGCTCATGACTCTGTTCCCCATCTCCTATGTGGATGGCACCAACATCATCAAGAATCTGAACAATCTGAAATGGTGATCCCTCTTAAACTTGAGACTGTTCCTCAATGCACTGAGTGGCCATCTGCCCCAGCTGATCAGTCAAACTCTGCATGGAAGCTAATTCCTGCTGAAACTGCTGATACTAAGCTCTGGTTTCCTGCTGAAACTGCTTATTCTGAGCAGTCATCTGTCTCAACAACTCCTTCAATGTAGGCTCAGAAGTAGTGTGAGGATGAGTAGTTGCTTGTGCAGGCTCATAAGACTGTAGCTGTTGTAGCTCCTCGGCTGGTGGAGAAGGCATACAAGTACTCTGGAATGGTGGTTCTTGATATTGGGGTTGTTGTGGGGGTACCAAACCATCCCAAGTTAGGGTCATTCCATCTAGGATCATTGCTGTAACCATACTGAGCAGGGAAGAATTCATCCAAGAACGTATGCTTAAGATCTTCCCAAGAAGTGATGGATCCTAGAGGAAGGCCATAAAGCCAATCCCTTGCTGCTCCTTGTAACGAATTTGGAAATGCCCTTAAAAACATGTGATCATCAGGGACATGAGGAGGTTTCATTGAGAAGCAAATGGTGTGGAACTCCTCTAAATGTTTATGTGGGCATATGTTGACAAATTGGCAAGTATACCAAATTGTACAAGTAATATAAATGGTAAGACCAAGTATCGTTTTTCCCAAGAGACTCGTATGGCTTCCTCGTTC
>NW_014543450.1:28276-32144 GCF_000741045.1 Vigna radiata var. radiata | reverse complement strand
AAAAATTAAAATGAAATTAAATTAAAACGCAAATGTAAAAACGTAATTAAATTCAGTTAAAATGAAATTAAATGCAACAACCCATTTCACCATGCATGAAAATGAAATGAAAACAGTAAAAACGAAACTGCTAAAGTAAATACAAAAATTCACGATGGAACAAAACAACTCTGACCTTTGCTCAATGTTTTATCCATAAATTTTTCTACAGAGCTTTAAATGAGATGAGGTGTTTTTTCCTGGAAAATAGACTCAAATATCTTTCATTTGACACATAAAACGTAGCATTTGGACCTCTGGTGTGGTTGCAATTATTTTTTTAAAATCGAGTCCAGAGAGTGAAAATGCTAAATCCAATACTAGACTAAACAAATATCTAAACATAGTTAAATTAAATTAAATACAAAACTAAATTAAAGAAATTAAAAACAACTCAACCTACATTTCAAACTAATTTAAAATAAAAGAAAATAAAAAGACATAATGATGGAATCCTAATTAGGGAAACCACTCAAAGGAGCAACAACTCAAGCTAAGACTAAGAAAGGGAAGTTAAAGAAAGACTTTCTAAAGCTTTATTGAGTTTCTTTCTCTAAAGTCTTAGAAGGATTATATTTTAAAACATGTTTACTTTGTTTTGTAGGACCTAAATAAAGCTTGGACATTATTAAATTTCCAACCAAAGATTCCTTGGATCAAAGAAAGCAAAAGAAGAATGGTTGACTTTCGGATTGGAATTGGATGCATATTGGATCTGGATCAGGTTTTGGCCCAGCCAAAAGCCTTTTCCCGCCCAGCCACACGGAAGAAGCATGCTTCCCATGAGTCTTTGCTGATCTGTTTTGAAGCAAGGCACACATGCACCTGCCAGCTAGCTTTTTGGTCTGAATTACATTTGCTTTTGGAGGGAAATTGGGTCAGATTAAGGGCTCCTCTTCTTCTATAAATAAGAGGGCCATTATCTTGTAAAAACCACTTTAGAGCTTGAATGTTATGCTGCAGAAATGAATTTCCAGCTTTCCTTGCTCTTGAGTCACCTATTCTCTTCACTTTCTCTACCCTTTCCTCTAGCTTCCTTCCATAGTNGGAAGGCCTTCTAAGCTGAGAGGATATTCCAAACACTTCCACCATTACCGGAACATCAAACTCCACTGCATCCATCCAGATCCACTGCATCAAAACTCTTGTCCGCTGCATCTCTCTGTTGTTCAACTTGCTTGCTGTTTGAAGTTACTTCACTTGAGTCCAGACCTTAGCAAGTTTCCATCAAATGGTATCATGAGTTGTGGTCGTCCACGCATCCATAGCTAAGTGTTCCTTCCATTTTCCATTTCAATTTTCATTCTATTCGTGTTCTCTGTTTTTTAGTCATTGTTTCATTTTTTTTTGTTTCTGTTTTGGTACTTAAATTGTGATTCCAGTTCTGATTCTTGTATTTCCATTGTGTCTTCATGTTGTTTTGATCATTTTAAATGGTGAATATCCATTGCTTGAGTCATTTTCAGCTTCAATTTTCAATTTCCGTATTGTCTAAGTCATGTGCATCTCATAGTTGCAGTTTTAATTTTGTTTCTGTTTGGTTACTGATTCAGCGTGTTTAATTCGTTTTAATTGAGTGTCAAGTGCTAAACCAGTGTATGTATACGAAATAAGGCAATGAAGACTAGATCTAGCCTTGGTAATACAAGCTGAAGCACTAAAAGCAAATCTGCTGTGGCTTCCGTTTGAAATTCTGATGCAGAATTCCATTTCTGGTTTCAATTTTTAAATCTGTTTCAAGTTGCTTTTAATTGATTCTACTACTTTGAACAAACTTGTTTGAGGTTGTTGAATGATGCTAACAGTGTAGCCAACCATTATAAGCAAGGAAGTGCAATTTGCATAGCTTGGTTGTGCCTAAACACTAGCAATTTGCTGTCTTAGTTTTCAATCCAGCTTTTCACCGTGCTATAATATTTGGTGTGGTTTAATATGAGTTTGGTCATGCTAAGCACCTTAATTCTAGCTTAGTTCTATGCAATTACACTGCCTTGAGTCATTTCTTTGCTGTCCAACTTTTGAATCCATGAAAAACTGAATTTGGGTGGTGATTTGGTGCAAATTTTCTGCATAAACGTTACAGTAGTGGTGATTTGTGAAAATCTGTTGTTTCTTTACTGTTTCATAGCTTGAGCAAGTCCAAATTGATGGTTTAAGATTAATAGCACTGTTTATTTGGTCAAAACACATCCTATATGCAGATTTGTAGTTTAAACCATCACTTTTTGGGCTAAAATGGAAGTGAACTAGTGATTTTGAATTACAATCAGTTTCTGAGTTGTTTAAGAGTTTGAACATGCTTAAAATCATCAAGCAAAGTTGTTTGGTTAGTCACACGAGCTGTTGAATCACTTCCACTCGTTTTTGGGTTCAAAACCACCATTTCAGGTCACTTTTTCTAGTGCAGATTTCTGTCAGCCACTGTTTTGATCATTTTTAGTGCAGAATTTTGTTTGGATTGTAGCAAGCGCTGGTTCATTGATTTAAGTTGAAAATAAATTATCAAAATAAGTCAAAACATGTGTTAAAAAGCTTGAAGAACCGTGCAATCCAGTTTCATATAGTTAAAACCCCAAAACCCAAAATCTGGTTTTCATTGGGACATTTCAACAAACACTTTGGTAAAATATCAAACAGTTTGGTCTGGATGACTTTGTGATCTGCCATTTACGTTTTATTGCTTTCTGAATCCATTCTAGTGCTATTCCTAGGCTCCTCTTGAGTGCTGGCTGTTATTCAACTCTTGTTTCAATTGTTTCCATATTTTTTTGGCTTCCAAAAACTGTTCTGAAATCTGGTGCAGTATAATAAACTGGTGCAGTTTTGGCAATCTGTTTTGGTGCACTTTTGGTGGTTATTTGGAGCTGGTGTGCATTCTGATTGAAGCATCCAATGGCAGAAATCCATTCCTACTATGGTAGCATTCTAGGAAGTGGTTAGGGAAGTGAAAGTGGAGCAAGAAGAGGGATTTTTCAACAGCTGTTTTGATACGTTCCAGCAACTGTAAAACTCTGTTCCAACAGCATTTCCAACCTGAAAAACATCAACTCACACCTTCATTTTGAGTAGCACCTTGCAGTAGCCAAAGTTTGAAGTTTACATTAGTTTTAAGCATTGATTTGAGCTTGTTTGAGTCTTAATATCACGAAACCTTTGTAGTTTAAGTGTCTTTGTTGTTTTTGAGCCAAGTGACTTGGGAAAATGCTCTTAAAGCAATTCCAAGATCACATTTGAACATTGTAATAGTGCCAATTCGTTTTCTTAGTGTGGAAGTGTGTCAAGGGGCTCCAAGTGTCACTTGCATTTTCACTTAGGGCCGTCTAGCATTTACATTCTTACATCTTTATTGCTTTCTTTAATTTCTTGCTTATTTCTTTTGTTTTTAAGTCTCCGTGGTATATAGGATTGCATAACATTTAGATAAACCTTCTTTTGGTTTAGGATCATTTCATTAGCATTTAAAAACCTTTTGAAAGATTTCTATTTGGAAACTAAGGTAAAAGGAAATCTAAGGAAACTCTAGCTAGGAAGAACTTGGTTTCTAAGCTTGTCCACTTGTGACTCACCTCTTCTTCCTGGGAGCTACTTGAATATTTTTACCTTTAGAATCTTTGTAGAATTTTTTCACCAAAATCAAAGAAAGTTTGTGAAAACAATTTTCCACTCAATACTTGTCAAATTTTAGAAAACCTTGTGAAAACCTTTTTCTCATTTGACAAGGATGAGTCAATCTAGTGTGCAAGGAAGCTTGAAACCCAATAGTGAGAGTTCACTAAGAGAGGAGTTTGAGAAAAAATTTCAACAAAGGGATAGAGAGATTAGTGAACTC
>NW_014543450.1:19163-25286 GCF_000741045.1 Vigna radiata var. radiata | reverse complement strand
TGCATTCAAGTGGAAACAAAACTTAAAGAAAACGTGACCCCTTGTGCATCACGCCAGCTCCAAGAAAGGGTTGAATCATCATGCTCTCCATTTAGGACGTCATAGCTGCTGCTTCTAAGAAAGGTTAAAATCCCAAATATTAAAGGCAACGTGCAACTTGCTTCTACAAGAAAGAAAATCACCGTGTGCATTCAAGATAAATCAAATTTGAATCAGCGTGCTACATTTCTAAAGCTAAAATATTTTCTCTAGCTAGATAAAAAAAAACGAATCAGCCTTATCTCTTCTAAAGCAATTGAATCAGCGCCTACTTTCTAGCAAACTAAAATCAATGCTTGCTTCAATTCCCAAACCGTGACAGCTGCATCAAAGCAAGAAAAGAAATCAAAGGGCACCGTGCTGCACTCCCAAATAAATAAATTGCTAGTGCCAGCAGCTACTTCTAAATGAATCCACGCTTGTAGCAATAGAAAGCAAAGAAAATTGAAAGTAAATGCAAGAGAGATAAAAATTTGTATGCATCGTTCCAGCCCTTTCATTCAACCAAAATCTAAATGAATAAACATGGTTCCCAAAGAAAAAAAAAATGTGTTTCCGCTGCTTCTAGCCAAAAAATAAATACCAAGAGTAAAATTGGTGCCAATTGAAAATTGTATCAGCCGAGAGTGTGTGTAGTGTGTGACGACTGCCACCCTTCAACCTAGGATCATGTGTCCTAAAATTAGGGTGGGGTCCACCCTAAAAATAAAAGGAAACCCTAGGTCAGGTGTCCTACAATTTTGGGCCCCTCATAATTTCTAACAATGGCCCAATGTGCAAAAGTTTGTCCAAAAAGTTTAAACAATTAAAATTACAATACAACTAAAATTTAAAATGTCTAATTTGAGAGTCTTGAATTTATTTGGTGTCCTCCAAATGTCCCAAATTGTGTTTCCAAAATTTTCCCTGAAAATAATAATGGAAATAATTAGCTCAGAAAATTAAAATTAATTAAAATTAGAATTTCCGGTCAAATTAAGCACTATTAGTGAAAACGGAAAAATACCAGACATTTAAGCACAATTTCCTGATTAAATTCGGTACAATAAGCTAAGTGAAATCGTGAAAATATTGACTCATCAGAGACCATATAAATATTCAATAGTTTCAATAAGAGAGAGCATCAAAAGATTACATTGTTTTCCTTAACAACAATAGGGTTTAGTTCACCATAGACATGAAGCTGGTGGGCATGTGACACCCGGGCACTGACGAGGGCGGGGAGTGATCGCCGGTGCAAGAGGCATGGTGCAGGGAGCACGGACAAGGTAGCCTAACTCATAAGAACTCCATGGTTAAGCGTGCTTAGCCTAGAGTAATTATGGGATGGGTGACCTTCCAGGAAGTTTTCTGGGAAAGTGTGTGAGTGAGGACAAAGCACACTGGAAAGCCTCGTGTTGATGTGTGGGGGCAGTCAGCAGTCCCTGTAAGTTGTCGGGACGTTACAAGAAGAATGGAATTAAAATATGCAACTAAAGTTATCTAAATGCAACACACATGACACGACATACAAAACCGAACAACACACTCACAACACGAGACAAAACACAACACACACAAACACAACGAAAGTCCTAAAACCGAACCGTTGGTCCCCGACAATGGCGCCAAAATTTTGACGGGTGTCGCACCCCATGCAAAATTTAATGAGCATATGGGAAATGCAGTATAGCTAGGGAATGACCCCTAGGTCGTCTCCCAAAGACCAATTTTGCGGTTCGAGAATCGAGTCTAACACAAAAAGGGGGTGGGGTTGAAAAGGTTTTGCAAAAACTAAAGAGCTCAATAAAGATACAGATGCAAACAAACTAATTTAAGGTAGCATGGCAATTAAACTAACACGACTATAAACCTTAGACAACATTAAAATGAAGATTAGAATTACATCAAAACAAAAGAAATAAATCACTAAAGAAAATAACGAAGCGGTAATTAATTAAGCATGCATACTATCCAAAGGCAAATGAACAAAACAAATTAAGCTCGTGGATAAAAGCACCACCCATCACCGAAACAATAGTTTAAAAGAACTAAAAAGAAAAGGCTTGACGGTAAAACAAAATAAGCGAGAGTAGACTACTTCCTAATGCATTCAATTCATAAAACATTCTTAGTGCAAGTGTTAATAAAGAAAAAAAAATAAAAATACTTAAAGAAACTTTCCTAATCAAAACCATACGCGCATCCAATGAATCAACGATGCAATAAAAGCAAAATAGACATCTAGAGTAAGTCATCACCGTTCATCACTTTTCAAGAAGTGAAGAAAGCAAATTCAATAAAAAAAATTCGGAACCATGGCACCACTTTCAGCAATAAAAAGCATCATTTTTTTAATTAGAAATTAAAGTCTGGATATAATGTAAAAGTGCTTAAACCAAAAGGAAACATCAAAGCATGAATGTAAAAGTGCATATGGATCCAGTTATGAAGCCCCGTGAGCTACTACACCCAATTTTGTTAAAGCAAACCACAAAATAAAAAAAAAAGAAAAGAAACTGAGACACCTCTCCTTCAATCAATGCTTCATCTTTCTCCAAGAAAAGAAGAGAAAAATTTGAATAAACGTTGCAGCCACATTGCACCTCTCGGCCAAGAATATTTAAAGGCTAAAACTAATTTGAGTGACAGCTGGTCCAATTGCATTCAACCAAAATCTGAGAAAATGAACATGGTTCCAAGCTTCTCCAAAAAAAATCGTGAGTGTGGCTACTCTCCCTACAAACGTTCCAGCAAAATCAATTTCCTCCAACAACTAAAAACGCTGCAGCTCGCAAAAATTTTATGTGATGGATCCTTCAATCCACCATTGCCGAGAATGAAAGGTTGTGCATAAATAAAAGTGAAATCCTGGAGTAAGTGGCGCTGGTTAAAAGAATGTTGCAGCACTCCCTTTTCTCCATGTTATAGCCGACAAGTCCTCCTAAAAAAAGTGTGTGGCCTTTTAAACTAGGGCATCGTCCCTTCCTTTATCTTTTTTTTTCCTTTTTCTTTTTCCTTTTTTTCCTTTTTTTCTTTTTTTCTTCTTTTTTTCTTCTTTTTTTCTTTTCTTCTCCTTTTTGTCTTCTCATTTTTTTTAACAAAATAAAAATAAAATATTCTAAACCTAAATCACTATTTGGGCCTCACATCTTGTACCAAAAATTGGCCCAATATGCACAAGCCTGTCCAAAAAGTTTAAACAAATAAAATTACAATACAACTAAAATTTAAAATGTCTAAATTTNAGAGNCTTGAATTTATTTGGTGTCCTCCAAATGTTCCAAATTGTGTTTCCAAAATTTTCCCTAAAAATAATAATGCAAATAATTAGCTCAGAAAATTCAAATTAATTAAAATTAGAATTTCGGGTCAAATTAAGCATAATTAGGAAAAACGGGAAAATACAAGACAATTAAGCACAATTCCCTGATTAATTCTAGCATAATAAACTAAGTGAAATCAATAAAATATCGACTCATCACATACACACACACTCATACACAAACACACGCACACACACACCCACCAACCCACACATCCATACCCACACCTGCACCCACACACACACCACTCCCACACACACACAGACAAACAAACACAAAGACACACACAAACACACACATACACAAACACATATACACAAACACACACAGACACACAGAAACACACATAGACACCCACACACAAACACATAAACACAAACACAGGCACACGGAGACACACATACAGACACACAGACACACAGACACACAGACACAGAGACAAAACACACACACAGACAAACACACACACCCCTGATGGGTTGTCGCAGCCCGATGAGTCGATATTTTATTGATTTCACTTAGTTTATTGTGCTAGAATTAATCAGTTAATTGTGTTTAATTGTCCGGTATTTTCCCGTTTTTCCTAATTATGCTTAATTTGACCGGAAATTCTAATTTTAATTAATTTGAATTTTCTGAGCTAATTATTTGCATTATTATTTTCAGGGAAAATTTTGGAAACACAATTTGGGACATTTGGAGGACACCAAATAAATTCAAGACTCTCAAAATTAGACATTTTGAATTTTAGTTGTATTGTAATTTAATTGTTTAAACTTTTTAGACAAACTTTTGCACATTGGGCTATTGTTAAAAAAAATATGATGGGCCCAAATTGTAGGACACTTGTCACCCTAGGGTTTTATTCTTTTTAGGGTGGACCCCGCCCCTTTTAGAACACATGATCCTAGAAAATATTCAAGCAGCCGTCACAATTGGGAGACTCTTGGCTGGAACGCTGGTTTCGGTTTTTTGCTTCTTGAAAGAGATGTTTGCTTTCTTGGATTATGGATAATGAAGAAGTATTTCTCTCTTCTCTTTTTTTTTGTGCAATGCTGTAGCAGACTTCATATATCCCACTGTTGCATTTAGCTTTTCGTTTTAGAATGAAACACATAACACATTCACGGTTTTAGTTTAGCACATTTTAGTTTCTTATTCCAGCACTTAGTTTAATTAGGAAAACATTTTTATAGATGAGGGAAACATGCTTCGGTGATTGAAGGTTTTGAAAATTCCTTGCAATTTCCGTGAAGTTGCTAGTAGATTAGGTGATGGGATGTTTCAATAGGCGGCAACTAGCTCTGTTTGTGTAGTATTTTTTTTTTTCTTTTATTTGAAATGGAAGAAGTGACTAGATAGGAGAATGTGGTAGGTGTGCGGTACAGGGGCTGACTTCTTTTAAGACCATTTCATTCATTTTCTTCAGAAGTAGTACAGGGTGCTTTCATTGTATTTTCGTGAATTCAGTTTTTTTTTGCTTGATAGGAGAATTCATGTTGATTTATGAGGCCAAGTCCAGCAATGCTTTTTAGGAGAGTAAGACTTTTGATTTTAAATTGGAGAAGCACATCTTTTATTTGAGAACGATGCTGTGATTTTTATTTCTTTGGAAAAAGCTATGCTGAATTCATTTATTTTTCCTTGAAAAGAAAAAGTAACGTTGACTTCATTGGAATGTGCATACGGTGGGTTACTTGGAGAAGGAAGTGGACATTCATTTTGTTGAAGTAGAAAGCTGATGGATTTTCAATTCATTTATTTTAAAAAGGCATGTGGTGATTTAACTTTAGGAAAGCACGTTTTCAAGGTCTTTGTTTTATTGTCTTAATGCTTGATCCAAAGTTTATTTTTTTTAATTTTTATAGTATATACATTTGAATGCATTAATGAAAGGAGCTTGTTCAATTTATTTTGTCTTATTCATGCTGTACTTTTATTTTATCTTCTTAATTAAGTTATTGTATTATAATGAATTCTTGCAAGGTGTCATTCTCATTTTGATTTAGCAACTAATTTTATTTGGGTAATGTAGCTTAGACTTGGAATTCTGTGCATGCATTTTTCTTTACTTAGATAATTTTGATGATGTTGCTCGGTTATTTTTCTCTAGTGTTCGGTTTGATGTTTTCATGCACTTTAATGTTTTTAATTATTTTCAGTTGCGTTTAATTTCCACTTTTAATTTAATTCATTTGCATCTAAACTTTTCACAACCCCTCCCCTTTCGTGTCTGACCTAATTCTCGAACCACATTTGGTCCTTGAGAGACGACCTAGGAGTCACTTCCTAGCTATACTGCATTTCTTAATTTGCACATCAAATTTGTGTGGGCCGCGACACTCATCAAATTTTGGCGCCGTTGCCGGGGACCAACGGTTCGATTTTAGGTCTTTTGTTGTGTCTGCGTGTGATGTGTCTTGTCTTCTATTGTGAGTGTGATGTTCCGTTTTGTGTGTTTGTCATTGTGTGTTCGTCATCATATTTTCATTGCATTATTCTTTTCCCCCTTCTTTTCCATGTCTACCTATTTTGGCTATGTGAACACTGCTTCTTCTGCCTGTGTCTATGATTATGATTCTCCTTCTGCATTTGACTCTGAGTATGGTTCTCATATATACTCTGCTGATTTCTATGTTGAGAACAGAACGGTTCCTCCTCCATCTCATGAGAGTGCTCCTAGGGAGCCGTTTCCACTTGATGAGGAGGATATTCGTTGTGTTTTCAACACTGGACTGATAAATTTGCTGCCTAGATTTCATGGTTTTGCAGGTGAATG
>NW_014543450.1:9032-18588 GCF_000741045.1 Vigna radiata var. radiata | reverse complement strand
CATCAATATCAGGAACCATCATTCCAGACTCCTTGTATGCCTTCTCCACCTGTTCAGGAACCACAGCAGCCGCAGTTTCATGAGCTTGCCTAAGTAACTCCTCATCTTTCCACTACTTCTGAGCCTACACTGAAGGAGTTATTGGAGCAGATGACTATTCTGAACATTCAGTTCCGACGGGAGAACAGGGAGTTTCAGCAGGAGACCAAAGCTTCCATTCAAAGTTTGACTGATCAGATGGGGCAGATGGCCACTCAACTCACCGAGGAACAGTCTCAAATTTCAGAGGAATCATCATTCCAGGCTGTTCAGATTCTAGATGATGTTGATGCCATCCATATAGGAGATGAGGAGCATAGTCATGAGCTAACTATTATGCCACCTACTTTCCCACCCTCCTATGTCC
Organism: Vigna radiata var. radiata; assembly: GCF_000741045.1. Classification (NCBI taxonomy): domain Eukaryota; kingdom Viridiplantae; phylum Streptophyta; class Magnoliopsida; order Fabales; family Fabaceae; genus Vigna; species Vigna radiata. The sequence continues at coordinate 18,182 of NW_014543450.1, read as the reverse complement.
CCACTGTTGCACCTGAGGAGACTGATGAAGAATTGGAGGAACAGGCAGATTTGAGCGACACTATTGTGATAGGTAGACCAGCTTCACCTTCCACTACTCTACCAACTTCTAGGGAAGTGGAGGTAAACATACCTGTGATTGATTCTGTTGTTGATGATTATGTTGATGATAGGTATGTTGATGATTATGAGGTTGATGAGCATGATTTTCATTCTCCCTCTTTGCATGATGAGAACCACTTTGTGTTATCGCATCTGAATGTTTGTTCTCCATGCACTGAACATGAATTTGAACCTGTGATTGATATTGTTTCTATTTCTGAACTTGATTCATGTTCTGAGGGTATATCTGAGGGTCAGCTTGTTACACTGAGATTGGGTGTTATACCTCTGCATGTTATTTCTGTGGAACCACATTGCACTAACCAAGTTGCAGGAGGTACACATGAGTTTGATCAACAAACACCCATGGTGGAAGACAAAGGTGCCGACAGTTTGAAGATTAATAGGCACTAGCTGAACCTGCTCATCAACAATCACTGCTTCTTGGAACCAACTGTGGAGGACATCTCCCTGCTTGATCAAATCTGGAGGATGAAGTAGTTCTTCCTCAACACCTCCTTGCTGAATCCTGTGGTGGAAGACATCTCCCTGAAAGTCCAAAATTGGCAACTGCCACCATGATCAGGGGAGTTTCCTTTTCCCTTCTCTGCCCCTTTACCTACTTTTATTGCACTTGTCCATGATCTGTTGATTGTTATGATTGTGATCTTATGCTTGTGACGCATTGAGGACACTGTGTAGTTTAAGTGTGGTCTATTGGGGGAGATTCTGAATTTCTTTGACTAGTTTATGTTTTCTGCGTTAATTTTTTTTTTTTGTTTTTAGGTAGTTTTTGTTTTGTCTTGTGTACAGTTTTGCATGTTTCTCTTGATATCTGGACTTGGGTTAGGTTGTAGACTTGTCTTTCACTTCATTGATACTCTGATTTGCTTGAAATCCATGTTTTTCTTTGCTTGGAAAGATGATTATGATGTTTGAGACACACACAGACACTCATACACAAACACACGCACACACACACCCACCAACCCACACATCCATAGCCACACCTGCACCCACACACACACACCACTCCCACACACACACAGACACAAAGACACAAAGACACACACAAACGCACACACACAGACACACACATACACAAACACATATACACAAACACACACAGACACACAAAAACACACATAGACACCCACACACAAACACATAAACACAAACACAGGCACACGGAGACACACACACAGACACACAAACACAAAGACACACAAACACAGAGACACAAACACACACACACGCACACACACACACACAGAGACAAACGCACACACCCCTGATGGGTTGTCGCAGCCCATACAAATTTAATTGCAATTGAGAATGCAATGTAGCAAGGGAATGACCCCTAGGTCGTCTCCCAAAGACCAATTTTGTGATCCGAGAATCGAGTCTAACACAAAATGGGGGGTGTGAAATTGATTTTGTGAATGCAACTGAGGAAATTAAAATTAAATGCTAAAAAAAAAACTGTGACAAATTAGAAAACAAGTAAACTTTTGAAGCTCTCCTAAATTGCTGGACTTGGAAGCTGTGTCCTCTTCATATTGATGTCACCTGTGTGCACACTCCAATGCATATTGCTAAATTCAATTGAAAGCAACATAGCCACTCAACCTTCCAGCTGGGATTTATGTGTCCCCCATAACAAAACAGCACCGTGGCCTTCTCTCACACCATCTCCCATATTGTTTTCTTCCTTCAAATTAAAACAATAAAGTGCCTTCACACAAAGGGACCCGTGCCCTCCACATAGTAATAGCTGTTGTCCATTAATTGAAGTCAAGCATAACAATTGAATTGAAAAGAAGGTTGAAAATGTGGCCCTTGGAATCAGTGCATCCCACTACAAATAAAATCACCAAATGCTTTTCTCCAAATAAGCCTCAACCGTGGCATCCCAAGACAACCCTAACAATCAGATTTCTTCTCACAAACCTAAGCAAATAATAGAAAAGTTTCTACTTCTATGCAAGCCAACATCCCATCATCTCTAGCTTAAAGCTTCAATGTTGAATGAAAATAAAAAAAAGCTACTTCCAAGACCGTGACCCTCTTTCACGGTAAAAGGACACTTGAATATGTGCAATGATGTGATAGAAACAGTAAAAAGGAATGCACACCTCACGCTGCAGCTATTCTTTCCGAAGCCAAAATAATTGTTTCATTCCCGTGAACGTGTTGCCTATTCTCATCAACTTAAATGCAATGTACTTAAATAAAACATTGTTTCAGCTTGTTCTTCCCAAGAAAAAAATTGCCTTTTGACCCAAAGATGCATGTGCTGCAGCCATCAAGAAAGTTCAACGCCTACTCCATTGCTCTTCAAAGAAAAGGAATTGAAAATGAACATGTGCTAACTACTAAATGGGACCCGCACCAAATCTTCAGCTGCAGCGCATCCCATCATCCTATTTTCATCTACTCTACTTTTCACTCTTTAATTTAATGAAAGCAAAGAAATGGCTGTATCATTTTTCCAATTAAATTAAACACCTTGGAAAGATATCACTAACCGTTCAACATTTCGGTCAGCTCTATCAAGTAGCGCATTTCATCTCTCTTTAACCAAACAATTGAATCTCACCATTCATTAATTGCAACGTGTTAAATCCAAATGAAAGAAATCTCTAAGCATATATCACTTCATTACCTTCAACAAAAATGGAGAAAACGACACTTCTAATTAAATGCTTCAATCACGCATCTCACATCATAGCTAACTCTTCTCGGAAACGTTCCACGAGCTCTCCCAGCCAACAAGAAAAATGCCAAAATTCCCTTTCCACAAAAATAGAAACTAAAAACAAATTCTTCCTTTCATTCAAGCCATGAAAAAAAATGTGACCAGTGTGCAAGCAATGTTCCAGCCATCTGTTCCAAAGCAAAATCTGAAAAACCTATGCAAAAGTGACGGCTGATGCTTGGTAATCCCTAGGTCAGAGAATGTTTTTAAGTGGGTGGGGTCCACCTACAATAAAACCCTAGGGCCATGTCATCATTTTTACAATTGGGCTTTTGTCTAATCTACCAAAATTAGCCCAAAATACAAAACTTAGTTTAAAAGGCCTAATCTACTAAATTAAAATTTGACTAATCCTAAAGTGTCTTTGTGGAGAGTCTTCACATAATTGGTGCCCTTCCAAAAGTCTCACACTGTAATTCCAAAATTTCCCTGAAAAATAAAAATAGGAATAATTAAGCTCAATTAATTCAAATTAATTAAAATCATAATCATTGGTCTAATTAAGCCCAAATGGTGAAAATGACACAATAACTAAGAATTAAGCGTAAATCATCAACACAATTCGGCGCGTAAAACTAAGTTAATGGTATAAAATATTGATTCATCAACCCCTCCCACACACATACACAACACACACACAGACACACATAGACAGAAACACACACACACACAAAGAGACACACAAAGACACACATACTCACACGCACACACAGACACACACACACACATGCAAGCACACGCACACACACCCACACATGCAGCCACACACCCACACGCATCCACCCACACACCCACCCACACACACACTTATACAAACACACAGACACAGACACATAAACACACAAAGACACACACACAGACAAAAACATACACATAGAGACACACACACACATACACGCACAAACACACATACACATACCCCCCCCCCCACACACACCGAGAGAGAGACACACTCACACACACACACACTCAAACACATACAAAGACACACAAACACACACAGACACACACACACACAGACACACACACAGACATACACAGACACACACACAAACACACAGAGACACACAACACAACACACACACACACAAACACACCCACCCACCCACACATCCACACCAACACCGACGCCCCACTCACACCCACACACACACATGCACAGACAGACACATACAGACACCCACAACCACACAGACCCACTCCCACACCCCACACACCCACACATTCAGACACACCCACCCACCCACCAACACATCCACACCCACACCTCACACACACCCACACACAGACAAACACACATACACACACAGACACGCAAAGACACACACACACAAACAGACACGCAAAGACACACACAAACAGACACACCGACACCCACACCCACTCCTACACCCCCGCACACACTCATACACACCCTCACACCCATACACACCCACCCCCCCACACACACAACACACATGCAGACACAGACATACACACACACACAGAAGCACAGAGACACACACACACACAAACAGACAGACAAACATACACACACACACACAGAACCACACATAGACAGACATAAACAAACACCCCCCACATACACCGAGAGAGACACATACAAACACACATACAAATACACATACAAACACACAAAGACACACACAGACACATATACACACACACACAAAGACACAGACACACACATACACACAAAGACGCGCACACACATACACAGACACACAGAGACACACACAGACAAACAACACACCCACCCACCGACATCAACACACCCATACCCACACCCCACACACAGACACACAAACACACATACACATTGACACACACATAAACAGACACGTAAAAACACACACATAAACACACACATAAACACACACACACAGACACACATACACAGACAGGCCATTACAGACACCACCAACCACACACACCCACTCCCACACCCCCCCCCACACACACCCACACACTCATACACACCCACACACCCACCCACACATCCACACCCACACCCACACCCCACACACACCCACAAACAGACAAACAGACACACATACACATTGACACACACAGACACGCAAAAACACACACACAAACACACACACCCACCCCCCCACACACATGCAGAACAGACATATACACATAGAAGCACAGAGACACACACATACACATACAAACAGACAGATAAACATACACACACACACAAACAAAAACACACATAGACACCCAAACATAAACAAACACCCATCCCACACACACCGAGAGACACACCCACACACACAGACACAAACAGAGAGACACACAAACACACACACACACACACACACACTCATACACAAACACACACATACACACACACATACACACAACCACCCACCCATACATCCACACCCACACCTACACCCACCCCCCTCACATACACACCACTACCACACACATACAGACACATACACAAACAAACAGACACAAAGACACAAAGACACATAGATATAAAGACACACACAAACACACACACACACACACAAATAAATAGGCACACACACAGACACACACACGCACATAGACATACAAACAAACACATAGACAACCACACACAAAAACATACACATAAACACACACACAAAGACACACAAACACACAGACACACAAACACACACACACACAAACACACACACACACACAAATGTTGACAAATTGGCAACTGTACCAAATCGTACAAGTAATATAAATGGTAAGACCAAGTATCGTTTTCCCAAGAGACTCGTATGACTTTCTCGTTCGCGTGAATTAAAATAATAAGACTTGAAAAATAAGAATTAATAAATTAGATTTGAGAACAAAAATATTAACATGCAAAAATAAAGTTGATTCAATTGACAAACGAAAACAATGGATGAATGGATGTTGTTGGGGGTTTACAATTTCATCTATTCCGCTCTTTCTTACATACTACCCTTGAATATTAGTTTGACTATTTCAATTGTTATGCGACTTTCTTAGCCTCCCCTTAACCCGATCCCTCGGCGAAAAGGGCCTAATATCAATTACCGACTTGCTATCCCTAGCCTCCCCTAGTAATTAATACTGCATTATAAACAGAAGTTAGCGCAATTGATCGTCCTACCCCTATCCCTAGGTGGTATTGCAAAATCAAGAGATTACTCACTAGTTCATGTCATTACTGTACGTCCCCGTATCAATAAAGACAAACATCAATATACCGAATGAGTTAAACGATAAAGGACTTAAGCTCAAATGATAACCCAACAATAATCAATCAAAACATATGGAGACCATATAAATAATCAAGAGATTCAATAAGGGAGAGTATCAAAAGATTACATTGTTTCCCCTAACAACAATAGGGTTTAGTTCACCATAGACATGGTGAAACTAGATGAAAAATGGAAGAAAAATGGAAAAGCAAACCCTAGAAAAGATGAAAAGGAGCCTAAGCATCCAAGAGATCCTCTCCAGAGAGCAAAATTAGGTCTGGCCGTTCTCCCCCATCAAAAGAATGACTCTGAACTCGCAGTAGGGGTATATATAGGTGAGGAGCGCATCAAAAAACGGGCCCAAGTCCAGCGAGGCACCGCCGGGCGGTTTAAGTGTGCCGCCCAGCGGTTTGCCACAAATCGCCCTACCGCCTGGCGGCAATCGCCACCGCCGGGCGGTTTCCCTCAGGTCTCTGCCCAGCGACAATCGCCATGCCTTCTCCTCGTCCTGGACTGCCCGACGGTTTAAGTGTGCCGCCTGGCGGTGCGTCGACTATTCAAATCTTCATTTTTCTGCTCTTTTCTTGAGTCAACGACCTGTATCTTCAACTCCATTCTTTATTTTTCTCAAATTAGCTACAAAACAATGCAAAACAAGCATAAAATATCTAAAAACAGCTTTTGACTCTCTTCAGACTCATTTATTAAGTTTTGCTTGATTCTAAGCTCATTCCGAGTAGTAAAGGGTGTAATTTGGTCCAAATTGACATATGAAAATAATTGTTTTTCAACCTTCATCAACACACACACACACACACACACACCCCTCACACACACACACACACAACATACACACACACACAAAAAGAGATAAAGACACACACATACACACATAAACACAAACACACAGAGACACACACATTGACCCACGCACAGAAACACATAAACACACAGAGACACGCAAACACAAACATAGACACACACACACACACAAACAAACACACACATAAACACATACATAGACACACACACATAGACACACATACAAAGATAAACACAAACACACACATACATACACACACATAAACACACAGGCACACACAAATAAAGACACACACACACACACGTGCAGACACACACACACACACGTAGACACACACACAGACACACACACACACAAAGACACACACGCAAAGACACATAGATAAACACACATAAACACACACACGCATAGACACACAGAGACACAGACACAAACACACACCCACACACAAAGACACACACATATGCATACACACAAATACACAGACACACACACACACACACAAAAACACACACACACACACACATACAGACACACACACACCCATACACACCCACCCACACATCCACACCTACACGCACACCTACACGCACATACACCCACCCACACACACACCCACACCCTAGGCACACCCACACACACAAAGACAAACAAACACACAAACAAGTAGACATGCACAGACACACGCAAACAACAAAAGACCTAAACTTGAACCGTTGGTCCCCGACAACGGTGCCAAAAATTGATGGGTGTCGAAGCCCTATCAAATTTTAATTGCATATGAGAAATGCATTATAGCTAGGAAGTGACTCCTAGGCCGTCTCTCAAGGACCAACTGCGGTTCAAAAATTAAGTTCAGACACGAAGTGGGGGAGGTTTTGAAAGTGATTTTTGTGAATGCAATTAAACTAAATTAAAATAGGCAAATTAAACCTAACTAGCAGGGTTGAAACTGTGGGAAACTAAAGCTAACACTACAACTAAATTATCACCACTGAAAATACTAGACATCATTAAAACAAAATAAAATACTAGACCCTAACACCGTAACAAGCAATCAATTAACACAGTTAAAATTATTTAAATGCAACACTAAATTAAAGAAATGAAAAACAACTAAACCTACTATGTAAAATAAATTAAAGCTAAAGAAATGAACAACATAATTTTTCTTTCTTCTACCAATTCAAATGACACATGCACCTACTTAAAGATATTAAAACTATAAATGCCTAAAAGATTAACCTTTGGGCTGTGACTGATAATGGTCTAAAAACCGTTATTTTCATACTTAAATTTGATAGTAAAACACACCTTTTATGGCTTAGAATGAGCTCTAAATCAAGTAAAACACTTAGTTGTGTCTTGTGAGAGTCAAAAGTTGGTTTTAGAGATATTATGCTTGTTTTGCATTGTTTTGCAGGGTTTTTAGATGAATTAAGGATGGAAGTGAAGTAAGGTGGACTTAGACCCATGAAAGAAGGAGAAAAATGATGAAAAGAAGGGTCAAGCAAGCCGCTGAGCGCCAGAATGGTCCGCTGAGCGCTCAGAGCGATTAGAGGGAAACCGCTTAGCGACAAAACTAACCGCTGAGTGGTCAAAGCGGCACAAGGCAAACCGCTGAGCGGTGAATTTCGGCGCCTGGGCGGTTGTCTATTTTTTTAGCTAGATTTTGTAAATCTTTCTGTAATCTATCTGTTATCTTTTTTTGCTTATATATAGCCCCAGTGCGAATTAGAAAGAGATTCTTTTGGCAGAGAAAAACGTCCAGAGCTATTCCACACACCTTGGAGGAGGTTCCTTGGATGCTTAGGCTCCAACCTACCAAGTTTAGGGTTATTTCTCCCATTCTTGCATCATATTTCATCTAGTTTCACCATGGTTATGGTGAGCTAAACCCTTTGTTGTTGGGGAACAATGTAATATTTTGAAACTCTCATATATTCAAATTCTTATTTATTTCATATGCTTGTCATATACTTGTTTATCAATTGTTGGGTTCTTATCTATGCTCAATGCTTTTATTGTTTAACTCATTCAGTAAAAGATGTTTGTCTTTATCGATATGGGGATGTACGATAATGTAATGAACTAGTGTGAAATTCATTGATTATGCCAATATCGCCTAGGGATAGGGGTAGGACGGTCAATTGTAGTTGCTTCCGATCACATTGCATTATTGGTTACTAGGGGAGGCTAGGGATAGCAAGCCAGTAATTAATAATAGGCTCTTTTCACCAAGGGATTGGGTTA
>NW_014543450.1:1867-8897 GCF_000741045.1 Vigna radiata var. radiata | reverse complement strand
AATAAGTGAAGTAAATAAGAAGAGTAGATATATGAGAGTGGATAAGATGAAATTGTAAACCCCAACAACACCATTCATCCATAGTTTCTCAAAACCATTTGAATCAACTGCATTGCATGTTTATTTTTGTTCTTTGCATATAACCACCAAATTTATTCTCTTCTCAAGTCTTACGTGATTAGGTTACATTAAAGTTAAGGCCTAAGAGTCCTTTGGGAAAACGATACTCGGACTTACTCGTTTATATTACTTGATAACGATCTGGTACACTTGCTAGGGAGTTAACAAGTTTTTGGCGTCGTTGCCGAGGACTCATGGTTTAACTTATCTAGTAGTGTAAACTGATTACGTTTGACTTGATTGTATATACTTTTTTATCTTTTTATCTTTTTATTTTTTTTTTATTTTTATTTTTATTTTTTTTTTTAAATATAAAAAAGTGCTACTAGGGTTTGTGTTTCTTGTGCATGTAACACGAGACTAAACATAGTAGAAGCAAGAAAAATAGGCAACCTCTTCTTAAAGGCTTAAGCGAGGCAAGAGGGAGAAGGAGAGTCAGACGCCCATCTAGGGATTTGTTTCCTTCACCTGAAAGATTACTATCACCTTCACCAGATAGAAGAATAGAGGAGATGACTGAAAGAACTCCTCCAAGACGCACTCTTGCAGACCAATCAGATACGATTGGCCCTTTCCATTTTAGCAGTTATGCCTACAGATCAAACGACCAACATGTTGATGAATCCAACACTTATACACTTGGTGCAAAGGAAACTGTTTCATGGCTTGTCAAATGAGAATCCCTATGACCATTTGACAGTGTTCAGTGAAATATGCAACACAGTGAAGATGGTCGGTGTATCAGATGATAGAATGAGACTTAGCTTGTTTCCTTTCTCATTGGAGGGTAATGCTAAGACATGGCTCAATTCTTTTCGTGAAGGGACGTTTACTACATGGGAAGCTGTGGCTACAAAGTTTGTCAACAAATATTTTCCACAGTCTAAAGTTACTCAGGGAAAGCTGGAGATCTCATCATTTAAGCAAGGCATGGAAGAAAATCTAAGTCAAGCATGGGAGCGATTCAAAGGATTACTCAGAAAAACACCAGTTCACGGATTTGACAAGACAACCATTGTTCTTGCTTACCTTGGTGGATTGAATATGCAGTCTAAGATGATGTTGGATGCCTCAATTGGAGGTGATATCAAACAGAAGACTAAGGATGAAGCCTATGACTTGATAGAGAGAATGGCAGCTAATGGTCAAGAAGCGTATAGTGAAAGGGGCGTACCGACACAACAGAGAGGAGTCTTGCACTTACCTGCAAATGATGCAATGCTAGCTCAAAATCATCTTTTGACCCAAAAGCTAGATACATTGACAAAGATCCTTTCACAACTTCCAAAGGAGCTTTGTAATGTCTCTCAAGCACAACAACTATGTGATCTTTGTGGTGGTGACCATATTAATGGTCAATGTGCTATACCTGAGGAGATGCAGCAGGAAGCTAACTATCTGGGGAACCAATACTAGTATAGGAAAGGGAATTTCTACCAAGGCAATCCTAGCCAGGGTTGGAAGAATCATCCAAGTATTGGCCAACAACAGAATAACCCATCAGGGCAACAAGGAGGCTTCAGGCAACAACAACCTTTAACTATGTGGCAACAGGTTTCACATTTGACAGAGTTTGTCAAAGATATGAGTGGAAGATTTGATACATTCATGAAAGTTTATGAGTCCAATCGAGCAAGTGATCAAGCTACTGTTAGGTCACTAGAAATGCAAATTGGAAAACTATCAAAAAAAGTAGAAACCACTAGAAAGAACCAGTTTAAGGCTAATACTAATGTTAACCCTAAAGAAGAATGCAAAGCTGTGGTGACAAATGATGAAGGAAGAGCTGACAAGGAAGTTGTAGAGATTGGAGGTAGTGATCAAAAGGAGGAAGGAGAAGCCATTGAGAGTAGCAGCAGTAGTGGAGGAGAAGAAGAAGAGGAAGCACAAGATAGTCATAATGAGCAGAACAAAGATATTTATAATCAAATGACTATTATGCCTTCAATTATCAAACAAATTCCTGCAAGAATGAAATTTTATCTTGGAGATATGATAGATTTAGATGAAGATGATGATGAGCAGGAATTTGAGGTTCAGCCTCCAAGGAATTATCCGCTTAAAGTAAAAGATCCATGTTGCTTGAATTTGGCATGTATGATCAATGAGGTTGATATAGGAGAAGCAATGATAGATTCTAGATCTAGCATTAACATGATGCCCATGCGTTTGTTTAAGAAAATTGGAGGGCTAACGTTAAAGCCATCTAATCTCACAGTGAACATGATGCATGATGCCCATGCCCATGCGTTTGTTTAAGAATTCTTAGCTGATTTTATCATCATGAGCATGGAAGATGAGGAAAGAATTCCAGTAATTCTTGGAAGACCTTTCATGGCAAAATCCAAGATGTCTATCAATGTCCATGATGCAAGGATCATGATGAGAGACAAAGAGAATGTACTCTTTTATACTGGCTTTAAAGAGAAAAGTACTAGAACTAAAAAGAGGGCCAGACATAAGAAGTCAAGAAGAGAAGCTGCACTAAAGGACAACACAACAGGTACCAATTCTAATAGTTGTAATGTTTTGTAGGTACCTAAAAATAAGGAGGTTGACAAAGGGGGCACTATCCACGCTGAATATACACCACTTCCAATAGGAGCACAAGTGAGATTCAAGAACAAGAAGTGGCTTGTTATTAAGAGTTGAGAAGATGGCAAGTTGAAAATCAGGAAACCATTCACAAGAGCCATAAAGAAAGTGGATAGAAAGCAACTGATGAGTTGGGTTGATGAAGATCCCAACCGGGATGGAATGAATTGATTATATCTAAATCCCACTTTGTATAAACATTTGTAGTTTTAGGGTATTTGATTTTGTACATATACTTTATTGAATCTTTTGAACACTTTTTGGGTAGTATTTACAGAGGGATGCTAAATTTTTAAGTATCTACTGAAGGATACAAGGTAAGTACATCTACTGAAGGGTGTTGGAAGGAGAAGCACTTACTAATGAGTGCTAAACAGGTTTGGGTCAGGCTCGTGACGTTAAACAAGCGCTACCTGGGAGGCAACCCAGTTGTTTGTTTTATTTTAATCCTGTGTTAAGTGCATTACATGTTAATGAATGCATCTGAGAGGGGAAAAGCATATATTTGAAAAATTGGAGGTTGAAATTAAGTGCTAGAAGGAAAGATTACTCAAAAGAAAGCAAAAGAAGAAGAAGTGAAATTAGGCACAGACCGCTGAGCGGTTGCGGTGTTGATGGTCTCGACTTTTCTTAAAAGTTTAGCAATTTTCCAAGTTTTTCACTTTGAAACCCTTCTTTGCAGTTCACCTGAGCGGTCTCCCTAAGCCCTAGCACTCTCCTTTCACTTTCAAGAGCATTTTAGAGAGATTTCCTCACTTTCTCATTCACCCACTCACCAAAAATTCAATTTTCCACCATTACTTTGTCAAAGTTTGGGGTTTTTGGTTGAGGGATTTGCATTGGAGAGGACATACATCATCAATTAAGCAATTATTCTGTAAGCATTCACAATCTTCACAATCTCCCCCTTTTTGATGATGATAAAAAATTCAAATTGTTTTTTTAAAAGAAACTTTGGCTTACCTGCAAAAACATACAAGCTAACAGACAACAACAAAGTTAGCAATACCTGTATCAATTATCAATGTGTATTATACTTCTCCCCTTATAGTTTTCTTCTCCCCCTCAATTATATAATGTATGCATAAAAGTAAAATAAAAGATCATTATATTTAAAAGAGAAGGATTACATAAACTTCATAAAGATCACCACAGAAGAGATTTTCAAAACATGGAGAAAATAGCACAACAAACAAACAACTTGGTAGCCTATTTCTAAAATTCAGGACTAGGAGATCTTTCAGGAGGTTGGATATTGAGTTGACTCTCGATGTTAGATAGGCGAACATCAAGATCAAGAAATTGATCAACCATGTACTCATCAATAGATTGCTGCCACTCATAAATCTCTTCAAAGTGTGTCCTTTGTGCTAGACTCATATCCTCCAATTGTTTAGATAACCTTGCAAAGTGTTCTTCCATAGAAGTTGAGGAAGAGGAAGGTATGTTGGATGGTCCAGCATCAGAAGGAGTAACAACACTTACTGGGTCAGCCATATGAGTATCAATGTCATCATTTTCATCTTCATCAGGATGGTCATCATCTTTGTGGATAAGAACTCTTCCTCTAGTAATGAATCCCATCTGACGAAAGGTAGTATCTCCAATTTTTGAACCAAGAGCTTGAATGGCTTGGACAAGTTCCCCTTCAACATTTACACCTTTGTATTCCAAAATTCTAGAAATAAGAAGAGCATAGGGAAATTGATAGGAATGAGATTTCTTTGCTTTTACCATTGTGTCAGCAATGAGAGCAGGCCAATCGATGTGTATGTGATTTAGAATCCCATACAGAAGAAGCAGATCCTACTCAGAGCATTGAGCATTGTTTGTTGCTCTAGGACATAGAATCCAGACAATCAAGTAGTGAATCATCCTTTCTTCAACTTTGAAACCACCAACAAGCAATTGCCTTCGGTTGGTCTACTGTTCAAGATGACACAAGAAGGATTGGAAAGCCATCAACCTATTGAAGTCTTGTAGTCCTAAATGAACTTTTACACCATCATCTAAAATTATGCGTACGCCCTTCACCTTAGTAGATATGATCCCATCTCGATATCTCAAGTTGAAGTAGAAAACTCTTATGAGATCACGATAAATGCAACCTTTTTGCTCTAACAGATGCGTGATTCCTTGACCAGCAAAAAGGTCTGGAAATTGAAATCCATAGAAACAGAAAAAGTCAAGGCGAATATACTTTACCGCCATGATTCTCCTTTCTTGCCAAGAATTTACATAGTCCGCATGTTTTCCTTGATCTGATGTCCACCCATAAATGGTGGAAGGACGTGGTTGAGAGGAAGAGGATGTTCCAGCAGCTCTGCGGCGATGTCTTCTTGAATCAGCCATTGAGGAAGTTTAAGAAAATGAGATTTTGAGAAAGAGAGGAGAAATTGAGAGGATTTTAGCTCTAGATTTGATTTCAGTAGTATTTGGGTGCAAAGAAATGTTTAATAATCAATTATGGGGGGCTATTTATAAGAAAAATGGAAAAACTAGCCGTTTATGGCCGTTTATAGCCGTTATGGGACGCTCCAACGACTCTATTTTTGAAATTGTTAGCGTGATAATCGATTATGCCTCGAGATAATCGATTATCTGCTCAAAAATCGCTGCCCAGAAATTGCATGATAATCGATTATGCCTGATGATAATCGATTATCTGTTCAAAATTTCCTAGATTTGAGTTTTGAGTTTGAATAATTGATTATTGCTTTGTGATAATCGATTATGAAGCGTAAATTTTACGAAAAAGTAAAAATCGTCATGATCTTTTGATCCTAAGACATATCTAATATTCCTAATTCTCTTCTAAGTTCAAAAAATCTATCCTTAGGTAGTGCCTTGGTGAAAATGTCAGTTAATTGATGCAAGGTATCAACATATTCAATTTGGCAATCCCCCTTTTGAATATGGTCTCTTAAGAAATGATGTCTAATTTCAATGTGCTTAGTTCTTGAATGCATTATGGGGTTCTTGGTCAAATTTATAGCACTAGTATTATCACATTTTAAAGGAATATTATCAAGGAAGATATCAAAGTCTTCCAATTTCTGTTTCATCCATAAAATTTGGGCACAACAATTTCCGACTGCAATATATTCAGCTTCAGTGGTAGACACAACTACACACGCTTGTTTCTTTGAGTGCCAGGACACCAAAGAACAGCCTAGAAAATGACAGGTTCCACTAGTACTCTTTCTATCAATTTTACAACCACCATAATCTGCATCAGAGTAACATATTAAACTAGGTGAAGCATTAGAGGGATACCAAAGTCCAAAAGAAGTAGTTCCTTTAAGGTATTTTAAGATTCTCTTGACAGTAGTCAAATGGGATTCTTTAGGATTGGCTTGATACCTAGCACACACACATACACTTTGCATAATATCTAGTCTACTAGCAGTTAAGTACAACAAAGATCCTATCATGCCTCTAAACATAGTTTTGTTCACTCCTTTTCTAGATTCATCCTTATCTAAATAGCATGAAGTACCCATAGGTGTACTGGCTTCTTTGCAAGTATCCATATTGAATTTCTTAAGAATTTCTCTACAATATTTTGTTTAGGAGATGAAAGTACCTCCATTGATTTGTTTTATTTGTAGCCCTACGAAGAAATTAAGCTCACCCATCATAGACATCTTAAACTCTCCTTGCATTATTTTTGCAAATTCTTCACATAAAGAGTCATCAGTTGACCCAAATATGATATCATCAACATAAACTTGCACAATCAAAATGTGTTTGATTACTTTCTTAATAAATAAGGTTGAATCAACCTTTCCTCTAGAAAAATCGTTATCAATTAAGAAAGTACTAAGTCTTTCATACAAAGACCTAGGTGCCTATTTAAGACCATACAGTGCCTTTTTCAACTTATAAACATGATCAGGAAATTTGAAATCCTCAAAACCAGGAGGTTGACTAACATATACCTCTTTTTTTATAAATTCATTTAAAAAAGCACTTTTCACATCCATTTGATACAGTTTAAATTTCATTAGAGATGCATATGCAAGTAATAATCTAATTGCTTCTAACTTGGCTACCAGTGCATATGTTTCATCATAATCTATACCTTCCTCTTGACAGTATCCCTTTGCAACTAGCCTTCCTTTGTTCTTAGTGATGTTTCCATCCTCATCAAGCTTGTTCCTGAATACCCATTTGGTTCCTATGACTTGATAATTATCTTGCTTCAGAATAAGTTCCCAGACTTCATTCCTTTCAAATTGGTTTAGCTCTTCTTGCATAGCAACGCACCACTTATCATCTTGAAGAGCTTCCTTTATGTTCTTGGGTTCTATCT
>NW_014543450.1:0-1072 GCF_000741045.1 Vigna radiata var. radiata | reverse complement strand
CTGAGCTAATTATTTGCATTATTATTTTCAGGGAAAATTTTGGAAACACAATTTGGGACATTTGGAGGACACCAAATAAATTCAAGACTCTCAAATTAGACATTTTAAATTTTAGTTACATTATAATTTAATTGTTTAAATTTTTTTGGACAAGCTTGTGCACAATGGGCCATTGTTGGCAAAAATATGAGGGCCCAAAATTGTAAGACACTTGTCACCCTAGGGTTTCTTTTAGGGTGGACCCCACCCATATTTATTAGGACACATGATCCTAGGGAGAGGGGCACCCATCATTTTTTTTTTGATTCACTTGGCTGTAACGTTTTTTACTCTCGATTGGAAACATGTTTCTTCTACTAGACTTTGGTTGATTGAGAAAAAAATGGTGTTGATCTTTCCACTGCAGCGTGCAACATTTCTTTTGCTTTAAAGGAGTAAGAGGTAGATTAGGTGTTGTTTGGTGGGAATAGGAGGTAGCTGCCACATCCAGCTACGTTGCTTTTGAAGAGGAGAAGTATTTGGTGCAAAGGTGGCTGGAGCAGTGTTTCATTATTAGGAAAAAGCAAGTGTTGATTTTAATTTGATTCAAGCACATAGGTGATTTGTTTAATTGGGAAAGGCGCAGATTTCATGTGGAGATTGTTTTTATTCACGGTCATTCAATTTGCAGCGAAGTCACGGTTTTATTTGCAGCAAAGTCATTTTCGTTTATTATAATTTTTATTTGCTTTTACAATAGGTTGGAGCCTAGGGAAATGATGGGATGGTAGCTAGCTAATGAATCCTTGTTTTTATTGTCTTGAGAATGAAGAAGTTATTAGATAGGTATAGGTAATTAGTGTACAGTGCTGCCAACATTTTTTTTTCCAATTGGAATTTAGAAGCATTGCACACAGAGATTCAGATCTTGGGTGCTGATTCATGCTTATCTTGTATCAAAATTAATTTTCTTGCTTCCNAAAGAACTGGCGCACACGGAGGGCAGCATGTGTCACGACCTTTGTGCTTCAATTTTTGGGGCTAATTTATTAGGAGCAAACTGACGTCCACACGTTGCACTCCAAATGCGCTA
>NW_014543449.1:0-8207 GCF_000741045.1 Vigna radiata var. radiata | reverse complement strand
AATGACTTCTGATTTTAGTCTTTATAATTTATTTTGTTAGTCTTTCATCT
Organism: Vigna radiata var. radiata; assembly: GCF_000741045.1. Taxonomy (NCBI): domain Eukaryota; kingdom Viridiplantae; phylum Streptophyta; class Magnoliopsida; order Fabales; family Fabaceae; genus Vigna; species Vigna radiata. The sequence continues at coordinate 8,157 of NW_014543449.1, read as the reverse complement.
ATGTAAAAATTAAACTATTGTTTAGTGTTTATGAATTTTTATTCTACTATATATATTTCTTTTTTAATTATCATCTTTCTAAAATTTCGATTCCTAATTATAATCCTTAATATTTATTTTAAGATAGATAAATTATTTTTATTTTATATATCTTAAAGAATTTTTTAAAAGTGACAAAAACTAACATATTGGTACACCTTTATTTCATTTATGGATATTTAACCTTTTCTTTAAACACATTATTATTTATGGTTATATAATTGAAGTCAATATTTATTTTAAAACCGGAGATGTCAAAAACATTCAACATAACTTCAACTTCACAAGAGGTAAATAAGTTTCCATTTAATTTTTTTACAATTTATATAACTTGATATTTTCAAATCATCAACTCTTAAAATTTCATTAAATATGAATGCTGAAAAACCTATTACAATGACTGTTATAAATAAAACGATACTTTTGGGAATAGATTCTCTCTAGTGACATTAAATATAAATAATTTTTATAATTTTATTGTAAATCATTTTTATTATTTTGTAGATAATTTTTTTAATAAAAATAGCTAAATTTAAAAATATAGTCAAATAAATAAAAAGTTTAAATTTAAGGTAATGGTCACTTAAACAGTAAAATTGGTAATATAATTATTTTAATTTAAAGAATAAAATTGAAAAATAAATATGAACACCAACAAGAAGAGTAAAAACAAATAAAAATTAAAAATAATATATTTGTAGGAAAAACTTTTAAAAAAGTTATTTAAAATTTTATAAAATAAATTTTAATTGATTTGAAAAAGCAACTAAATTAAAAAATCATGTGAGATTAAATAAATCTTATTTTGAAAATTCTTTTTTGGAATGTAGTCCACGTGTTATGAAAATTCAATTTCAGAAATTTTATTCTAAACATTCTCTTCCGGAAATTTCATTTTGAATTTTTTAAAATAGTTGTTTCGAAAGGTTTTATTTTAAAAATTTGAAGAGATGCAGGAAGTAAAGTCTGCAAGAACAATTTGTGAAGAATCTGAAGAGCAAAAAAATTTCTTCATTTGTTAAAATCCTAAAACTATCCTAACATCTATGTAGAAACCCAGGCTAGACAAGTGCAAATGGGTCAAATTACTTGGTCAACTTAATCTTAATATAATATTCTATATTAATTTACTCGCAACTTCTATTATTCATGTTTTATATACTTTATGTTACTTGACACATGAAAATATAAGTTGCAATATATTGAAGTAAAAAAAAATTTTAAAATTAGTAACTCCTCTGCATATAGTAGCACAGGCGAATAACTTTGTGGAACTTTTATATATATATATATAGAGAGAGATAGAGAGAGAGATAGATAGATAGATAGAGAGAGAGAGGGGATAGTAGAAGTAAGCGGTTTATTTAAGTTAACTTTGCACATTTAAAATTAGTAGAACATTAACCTGCTTGAGTTCAAGTGAAGAGAAACTAAAAAAATAAAATATGAGAAATGAAATTTATTGTGTCTTGTAAGGAAAGGCAATGGGCATTTCTTCTCACCTTACTTTTAAAACAAGTGAATTTTATAATAACAATTTTGTGTCTTCTGAAGGTATGGAGCTGCCAAATTTCAACCATGGATCATGTAGATCTTGCACACTTACCCACCGATACCCATATTTTTTCACTTTAAACTTAGGAAATTGCACGTCAAATATGCGTACTAAGTCACGTGTCAAACTCAAGTCACGTGTATTAAGTTTGTCCCGAAATATGCGTTGTTCATGGCAGAACTGTTGACGAGAGTAATAAAATAGGCACATATTACCTAACTTGTACTTTCCCAAATACCTAGTTTGACTAAGTATTGCACAGCACACAACACCAACCCAATTATTGTCATGCACAAAAGGAGAGGCATCTATGATTATTGAATCGTCCATGCTCACAAACTCATTGTTGAACCACTTTGGTATTTCATATCCATGGGTAGAACTTCCAAGACTTTTGAGGAATGGAAGGGATGTAAGACAGTCCGAGTTGTACCACGACTGAGTTATGTTATGCGTTAGTAGTTGTTTTTCAACATAAAAAGAGATTAAAAGAAGGAAAGTGTAAGGAAGAAACATACACACCTGAAGAATTTGTAGCATCCATGAAATAGCCATGCTAGTGCACCGATCCCAGTCAAGCATTTCTATTTCTGGGCCATCGACCATCTTTAATCCTGCCACATATATATTGTTCTTTCTTGAATAAACAAAGATGGCTTCCCTATATTGCTCCTCATGAGAGTAAACCTTTGGGGGCAAGTTGGTCTGTGAAGGGAGGTCGGGCAAGTATTTCAATAGCGTGCAATGCTGTAAGTTTAAATAATATAGTCTATAAAGGTCCTTGAGGTTAGGCAATGTAATAAAATTGTTTCCCTCCAAATTTAACTTTTCTAAGCAACATAACTTTCCAATGACATCAGGGATTTTAACTAAGTTACACCATCTTAGATCGAGTTCACGCAAACAAGGGAGAGTAGGAGAGGAGGGTAACAAACAACTAACTGACTCTCTTCGTGCTTCTTTTCTTAAAGGGAATGTTGAGTGGGACTGAATAGGACCTTTAAGTGAACAAAGATTCTTCAAATGCTCTGTGTTACTTGCTTCATCTAATAACACATTATTAAACAGTTTTGAACAACCATAGACACTCAGATATTCAAGAGAATTCAGGCCCAATATGCTATTGGGTAAGCCTACTAAGTTTTTACAGCCTTTCAAATTCAAAATAGTAAGCTTGCTCAGAAGACCAATTGATGGACTGAGTTTTCGGAGCTGTATGCAATCTTCAAGAAGTATCCCTTCAAGATTTGGGGCCTCTGCAACATCTGGCATCTCAACTAATTTGTTGGAGTAAGAGAGATCCAAATGCTTCAAATTAGGTAGCCCCTACAACGATTAGCAAATACAAGAGCCCAATTAATAATGACACTTGAGTTTTCTTTAATTTTATTTTAGAAATATAAATTTAATATACATCACCTTTGTGCCACTCCATAGTCTTTGAATACTGCTCTCTCTCAATTTTAACTTAACTAGTTTCTCTGGCTCAAAACTTTGAGGCAAACAATCAAAAGGATACTTGTTCCAAGTAAGATATCCAAGTTCATTGGAAAGATGACTGAGACTTCCTGAACACTTCACGTTCTCAAGTCTAAGAAATTTAAGTTTTTCAATTTTCGATAGACCATTTATCCTCACAGTTTCAGATTTCCAACCTGGAATCCAACCTCCTGAATTGACAGCTATGACTTCAAGAATTTCAGTTGTCTACACACAAAGAATAAAATGGTCATATTTTTCGAAAGATTTTCGTACTCTAAAAAAATGGCAACATAAAATTATAATTGAATCAATTAATTTTACCTGATTGTTCAACATAGCTTTGCAGAAATCTTTGTAATCCCACAACCTACTCCTCTTTAGGGGTTCCTTAGGTGATTCTTCTTTGACAATATACCTGCCCAAATCCTTTAACAAGCTGTGCATATAAATACACGTACCCATTTTTGATATTAGTGATTTCTCAAGCAGAACTTGTAGACTATAATCAGCATGAAATCCACGAAAGTTTAGAACTTCCTTGACATATTTCTCATCATAATCGCATAGGACACATGCAATATCCAAAAATATTTCTTTGTGATCTTCATCCAGCTGATCAAAACTTACACGAAAAACATCCATAATATCATTACTATTTTTTTCTTTTAGCCTGGCCAATGCACTTTCCCATTGAGACACATCTCGATTAAACAAAGATGACCCAATTACTTCAATTGCCAAGGGATGGCCATTTGCAAGAGATAGTATATCCCATGCCAACATTTCATAAGCACTCAAAATATGATTAACTTTGAAAGCATTTCTGCAAAACAGCTGCATAGCATTTTCGCGATTCAATGGCTGGACTTGATAAATGTAATCTACTCCATACCTCTTCAATATATGTTCATCCCTAGAAACTACGATGATGATGCTCCCTCCAGCTAAGCATTCACGCAACAAAGTGTTTCTGTTTCCTGTAAACATCTTTAGTTGTACAAATTCATCAACGTTGTCCAGAACAACAAGTGCCCTAACATTGTGCAGCCTAGACCACATCAAACATGTTCCCTCAATAGAATTTGAAATTGCTAGATTTTTCTCATTTAGAGACTGAGAAATTAATTGCTTTTGTAAACCTAATAAACTTGAATCTCGATATATTTTGCTTACATCATCAATAAAACAATGAAATTCATATTGATGATAGATTCTTTCGTATAAAGCTCGAGTAAGAATAGACTTTCCTATGCCAGGCATCCCACTGATTCCAACAACTCGAACATTATTAACGGATTCAAAACAAACAAGATTTGCTAATTTTTCAAGTCCACGCTCTATCCCAACTAGTTCATCCTTTGGAAGACTACAAATTTTGGGACCCAAAATATTTCTTACGTTTTGAACAATTTCTTCAATTTCTACATATTGTGGCCTGAAATTTTAAATGAAAAAAAAGAAAATCACCCAAAAGAACAAAAAGAATACATGCATTTATAGGACAAAATAATATTTAACGTAAAAGACTTTAACTTTCAAACTATCATTTTCGTCATTTGGAGTCAGTTTGCATGTTTACTCTTAAACCTTTGTTTTTTCATAATGACTCAAGATAAATCGTGACTACGATGGAGAAACTCTTAGAACCCATGAAAATGTATTATAATTAGTCTACTAGATAAACAACTTTAAAGATGCAGAATGTGTTAGATAAACTAAATCAGTAGGGAGGTTTTTATAATTTAGGGTGAGTCTGTAGTATTGTCAGGTTAACTCATTCAGCAAACATATCAATAAAGCTAGATTTGTCATCAAACCAATTGATACCTTCTATCATTCAAAACTTCTCAAGAACTAATACATTACCTTTTACAAGCTATCCCTCCCAAACTCATACCACTAACACACAACAACCACTGTTTTCAACTTTTCCTAAATTCCTAACATCGCTAAACTCTAGTCTAGAAAGGGATAATGAATATTTAAGAAAACAACAGGACATAGAAAGGTTATATAACTCACTGCATAATAAATATATAATTGTGATCAATCTTGAAACGGGAGAGGATTACTCACTTATTTCGAATATCCCAGCCAGAGATATCGGCTACTTCTTTGAGGGCTTCTCTCCATCTCTCAGCTTCCTTCATCTTCGCTTTGTCTTCTCTGAATCTCTTTTCGTGTTCTGCAAATGCATTCTCATAACATTCACTTTGTTTGCGCACCACCGAAGGATCAACGTCATAAAAGACAGGTATAACACGTCTTGGGGAAGTTTGAATGCAGTTACGAATCTCTGCCAGTTCACGCAAGCACCAGGTGGAGGAAGCATAGTTCTTTGAGAAGACAACAATGAAAAGTCGAGAGCTTTGAATGGCATGGAGGAGCTCGGGTGCTATGAATTCACCTTTTTTGAGATTTTCATCATCTTTGAAGGCATCGATGCCTTTTCTACAGAGAGCTTCTAAGAGAAAACCAGTGAAGTTGTAGCGTGTGTCTTCACCACGGAAGCTCACAAATACATCGTATCTGTAAATTGTATGAGATGAAGAAGCGGTGTATTGAACGATGGGGTTAGGTGACATTACTGAAAGCCAAAGTTGTTGAGAGAAAAGATTATTATTGGAATGACTGTGAAAGTGGAAAGCAAACACTGAAGAAATATAAATCCACCCAAGTGTCTTTGTGAAAGACTCTAAATCTATTTTTCTATTTAGTAAATATATATTTATTATGATTCATTTCCAACCTCTTTCTATGAAGATCATATAAATTATATAAAAGTTCCTATCTGTGATTTTGTGTTTTTTTTCATTGAAGCTTCTCTGACAGCTTTTCCAATAATTGTGCTTATTATAATAAGAAGATCACCGGCCAAAACTAATTTTAACAAACGTCCGAGTTGAGTAATTACATTAACAAAATCATCAAGGTAAAGCAAAAAATCAATCTCCCCTATTCACAGAACAGGAAAAATATATATTTATTATGATTCATTTTCATCCTCTTTCTATGAAGATCATATAAATTATATAGAAGCTCCTGTGATTTTGTGTTTTTTCGTTGAAGCTTCTCTCACATAGCTTTTCCAATAATTGTGCTTATTATAATCAGAAGATAACCGGCCAAAACTAATTTTAAAAAACGTTTGACTAATTACAATAACTGATCATCAAAGTAAAGCAAAAAATTAATCTCCCCTATCCACAAAACAGATAAACTCAAGGCAACAATAGCCAAACAAGAAAGATAAACTCAAATATGAATAGGAACATGGATAAGCGGCATTGGTATTTTCTGTTGAGAAAATCTCACTGTACACACGTAATCTGACCCACATAAATAATTTTACTCTTTAATTCATTGTGGGTTTGATCCACACAAATAATATTATTCTTCAATCCATGATGGGTTCTTTTCATTAAACTTTGGCAACTTTTAGATAGATGCAAATTGAGCCTTGGACCAATTACAAATAATAAAAACTAACAATAAAGTATCAACTTACCTAACAACAAAATCTCCTTGTTTTATCATAAAATAATATTCTACCTAGATAAACCAAAATCATAACTATCATTCCTATTTTATCTCTATCAAATCAAACCAAATATTACTAGACTCAAAACTAACAAAATAATAAATCTCTAAATTTAAGATTATCCCAACATTTTCAACAGCACCTCCTGCGGCCATAAAGCCAAGGGCTGAACTTATTTTCAGAACATTTATTGTTAATGTATTAAAATAAAATAAAAAACAAAATTATATATATTACAATAAATAGAGCAAACCATAAACTTACAATAAAATAGTTCATTTAAAAGAAACCGCAATAGCTCAGAAACAGCAGTACTTCACAAATACACCAACTTATGGTGATCCTGATTTAATGCATTGAGGCCTTAGACAGATAAAATATATCACATAAACACAAGTATCGGGATTTAATGCATTGAGGACTAATACATTATGTCATGTAAACGAGCCACTGAAACCACACCATCCCAAATGATAGTGGACTACAAAAGTGGTCGGAATACTTGGGCAATTGTCCATTTCTCTAATATCCATTTCTGACGCAGAATCCAGAAAAGTCAACATCTTGAGAGCCCGGTAGTAGTACATCATTCCTCTAACTGTCCGTGATAGGGTCTGGCCCCTATAGGAAGCCCAGAGCCTCAAATCCCTAAGTTTATCAGTCAAAAGATCACTGTCCTTAGTCATTCCCTCTCGACGCATCCTCTCTATAAATTTTTTCCACTCATCATCATATATAGTCTGCAAATAGTACAGGATTGAAACCCATCTTCATTCTCATTTCTCAGCTGTTCTTTGCTGTATAACACTTCTTCACTATAGTAAGGTGTTAGCACACTGAAAGCCATCATTACTTGGTTAGGATCTTTGAACGGCCAGTTTAATAACTGAACAAGTTTTATCAACTTGTAATGGAGCTTAGGCAGTGCAGTTGTATCGAACAATTTAGTGGATTTTTCAATCTCGAGAGAGTGACCAATTTCTTGAAACAGAACAGTCACAATAGAATGCTCTTTGGTGTTGTGCTTGATCATTGCAAGAAGCAAGTGCTTGACACTTTCATAAGCTTCAATGACAGCACAACATCTGTCTTAATAATTCAAATTTGCTGACTGGAAGTGGCTTTATAAACATGTCAGCCAATTAATTGATCTTCTGTTGTAGTAAACTAAGTTTACTTCTCCATTTTGCTGCATGTCCCTCAAAAAATAGAGTTTGATGTCGAAATATTTAGTTTTTCCATGACACACTGGATTATTTGCAATTGCAATTGCTGCCTGGTTGTCAACAAAAACCTCAGTATAATTTTTCTACTGAATATGTAAATCACATAAAATCTTTTTCAGCCATATTTAGAGGTGTCAATTTAACCCATGGCCCCAGGGCCAGCCCCAACCCACTATTGAAAAAGCTCTATTTTAAGAAACCCCTTAAGTAGGGGGCCAGAAAAAAGCCCCAACCCCCAAAACCCCCTCTCAAGTGGGTTAGGGTCAGGGTTAAAGTGGGTTTAGCCCCACTCCAAAACTTTAATTAAATTTTAG
>NW_014543448.1:10263-11968 GCF_000741045.1 Vigna radiata var. radiata | reverse complement strand
TATCCAATTACTTTTAAATCCCAATATTTCCAATATATTGTAGAAAAAATCCAATGTGAGAGAATCATATATATATATATATATATATATATATATACATTTTTGTAATCTAACTTTACTATGATACAACTTTTCTTTGCAATTAGGATGCTATATAACAATCTCCTTTCTTTAATGAATGCAAATTGTGATTGGTATATAATCTTAGGTAGGATGAATTTCAATTTAATTTTCTTCAATGAACACATATTGTGATTGGTTTATAATCTTAGGCAGGATGCATTTTAATTTAATTTTCTTCAATGAAATTGTGATTGGTTTATAATCTTAGGCCGGATGGATGTCAATATAAAGGAATGTACTTTTTGAGATGATTTTATACATGTTATTCGTAGGTAAATTGTAACGCCCCAACAATTTACAGGGAATATTGACTGTCTCCACAGATTAACACGAGACTTCCCAGTGTGCTTTGTGCTCACTCATACACTTTTTGGGAAAACTTCCCAGGAGGTCACCCATCCCAAATTACTCCAAGCTAAGCACTCTTAACCATGGAGTTCTTATGGGTTAGGCTACCGAAAAGCAAATGCATTTGTTGATATGAGTAGCCAAATCAATTCCTTTAAGCTATCCTTCAACTGTATAGTCCCATACCTATACAGTCTCTAGATCCCTCTCATTTCGGTGTATGTTCGATTCGTCCACGTGCCCCTTCCATTGGAAGCCTGCCAGGAGCCGCTCCTTGTCCATGCCTCTTGCACCGGCGATCACTCCCCGTCCTCGTCAGTGCCCGGGTGTCACATGCCCACCAGCTTCCGCATGGTTCGTCCTCGAACCACACCGTATTGAGAGAGGCTAGGCTCTGATACCATTTGTGACACCCGGGCACTGACGAGGGCGATGAGTGATCACCGGTGCAAGAGGCATGGACAAGGAGCGGCTCCTGGCAGGCTTCCAGTGGAAGGGGCACGTGGACGAATGGAACATACACCGGAATAAGAGGGATCTAGAGACTATATAGGTATGAGACTATACAGTTGAAGGATAGCTTAAAGGAATTGATTTGGCTACTCATATCAACAAATGCATTTGCTTTTCGGTAGCCTAACCCATAAGAACTCCATGGTTAAGCGTGCTTAGCTTGGAGTAATTTGGGATGGGTGACCTCCTGGGAAGTTTTCCCGGAAAGTGTGTGAGTGAGGACAAAGCACACTGGAAAGCCTCGTGTTGATCTGTGGGGGCAGTCAATATTCCCTGTAAGTTGCCGGGGCGTTACAAATGGTATCAGAGCCTAGCCTCTCCCAGTACGGTGTGGTTCGAGGACGAACCAGACGGAAGCTAGAAGCTGGTGGGCATGTGACACCCGGGCACTGACGAAGGCGGGGAGTGATCGCCGGTGCAAGAGGCATGGTGCAGGGGGCACGGACAGGGAGCGGCTCCTGGCAGGCTTCCAGTGGAAGGATAGGTATGGGACTACACAGTTGAAGGATATTGATTTGGCTACTCATATCAACAAATGCATTTGCTTTTCGGTAGCCTAACCTGGAAAGCCTCATGTTGATGTGTGGGGGCAGTCAGTAGTTCCTGTAAGTTGCTGGGGCGTTACATAAATCCTCCTTCGTTTGATATCGTAGTAGTTTATAATATGTATTTTTCGATTATAAATGCATATAGTATCCAATTTCTTCTCTTGTTCATTAGT
>NW_014543448.1:0-1533 GCF_000741045.1 Vigna radiata var. radiata | reverse complement strand
GCAAATGTTATAAATCTCGTTCCCAGTTTAATATAACCAATGGAAAGAATATACNGAGTCCAATAAAGGCCACTCTCGGTTTAAATTCAAACGGAAAAACAGACAAGAACACTATAGAAAGTGCAGCACCAAAACCTAATCCTAATGTTGATACGATTATAGGAGATATTATTTTTTTAATTTCCCCTATTAATATATATCTTATATATTAAAAATTCAACCATTGGTACTAGAAAAGTACCCGTGATTGAAATAACTATGGCCTCTCGTATCAGGGTCTTAACTGGCCTTTTGGATATAAATCCAAAAATGATCAAACAGTACCCATTAATTAAATTTCGAAAAAATTCTTGCTTGTGTTCTACATATTCGTCTTCTCTACCGGCTCCATCGGCTGTTCCACTGACTTTAGTTCCACTGGCTTCAGTGACTGCTCCACCAGCAGCTTCTTCAAGGACTCCATCGGTTGTATTGAGCTCCGGCGTGATAACTACCACGCCATGGTCTGCTCCATCAACCGCTTCACCAGTCGGTTCTTCACCGAGCTCCGGCGAGATCACGACATTGTCTGCTCCATCAGCTGCTTCACCGGCAGCTCCAGCGTCTGCTCCACCAACCGACGATTCTTCGTCTCCACCAGCCGGTTCTTCAGCAGCCTGTTCTTCAGCAACTATCACTGGTTTATGGTTTGAAAGGATTCAAAATATCGCTAAAAGTATTAAAGGAACTAAACGGACCAGAAGAAACGGTAACATGGTAAGACTCTGGGAATGCGAAACGTAAATGGTAGGACTCTCAGAAATGCGAAACGTAGAAGACAGAAGTTTAGGTTATTACTGAAAAGAAAAGAAGGGCACTGGTGGAGCAGCAGAAGTCAGGCAAGAATTTTTTAGAAATTCAATCTCTGGGTACTGTTTGATAATTTTTGGATTTATATCCAAAAGGCCGATTAAGACCATACTACAAGAGGCCGTAGNTAATACAATCACGGGTANTGTTCTAGTACCAATAGCTGAATTTTTAATATATAAGTTATTTCAAAATAGAGAAAGGGGAATTAAAAAAATAATATATACGATAATCACATCGACATTAGGATTTTGTTTTGGTGCCTCAGTTCCTCTAGTGTTCTTGAATACTTTTAGTACAAAAATCATATTTTATGACGTACAAAAACAAACTATGACGTATATAGTTTTGTACGTTATAACATGTCTACATATTTTATGACGTAGCAAAGATTTACGTTATCTGAACATATTATGACACTGTTTCTAGAAGAAATAACTCTAATGAATGTGAACATAAATAATTTTACTCAATTAATATTATGACACTCTTTCTAAAATCAGTCCATTTTTTTTATATGAATATTGAAGAAAAAAAATTGTTTCGAATTGATATTGAGTAAAATTATCTATGTTCACATTCATTGGAGTTATTTCTTTTAGAAACAGTGTCATAATATGTTCAGATAACGTAAATTTTTGCTATGTCATAAAATATGTAGACCTATTATAACGTACAAAACTA